>NC_133622.1:31316081-31616081 GCF_048593235.1 Sminthopsis crassicaudata
TCTTCAGTTGAAAGAATAACTGGAGATAAAATGGCATGACCAAATGGAGACTTTAAATCTTGTGCTAGGCCCTTCCCTGGGAACCACTGAGCACCATTATCTTGGAATAGTTTGGCTAAAGGAACGCTGAAGTTGCTGTGCTCCCACATATAGAGTCCAAGAGGTAGTGATAGAACCTACTAGTTACATGGCTCTAGTAGAAGATGAAGTTGTGAGACCTAGCTTCTTGGATAGAGGAGAGGAGAGATTCCCGAATCCTGAGTTCCTGTACCTAGATACAGAAAAACAACAGCATAACTTCTCAGCTGAAATATGGCAGAAGTACAGACAAGAATCAAGGGAATCAAGGTAGATAGATGTTCCTGAAGCCTGGTGTTATAGTGAAGTGTCAGCTATTCCAAAATTAAGGATTTAGATTAAATTCAATCTTTAAAAACATCAATGGAGAGAATCAGGACATGCAGAAAGAACAACCTAAATATTGCCTGCCTCTATCAGTATGGGTTATTTTGATCAAGGAAGTCAGAAAGGAAAAGGGCTGCTTTCTAACAACTTGAAGCTATTTCCCTTCTGGGAGTTTCCTGATGATTGGAAACTTGTCTAGTTCTCAGGGGAAAAAGCAGGACTCACTGGAATGTGAGGAAGTTCCTGTCTAGTAATCCTATGTTAGTTTCCTTTCAGAAAGTGTCCAAACTTCACAGTTTGCAGCTGGACGTCCATACAGGTCTCTGAGATAAAGGTAGGCAGAAGTAACTGGAAGGGAGAGAAAGAGGAGAATTGATAAGTGCAAAACTTTCCTGTTGCTTTCCTATGTAATCAAATAAAAGCTGTCTTATATTTGATATGTTTTCTTATTTAAGGGAATATGCTAGAAATAGAAGCTTTTTTCCTCATATCTGGAGAAACATGAATTATATTTTAAGCTTCCCAGAAAAAAAAAGCCAAAAAACTAGATAGAGAAAAAGTGAAATTGGGAGGCAACCCCCCCACATATACCATAATTGAATCCAGCATATCCAGAGTTTGGGGTAGTTGGCCATGGGTTACATAAACATATACTGTCTCATTTTATATGAATTTCTCTATTTAGAATGTAAAGCTCTCAAGCAAGAACCTTAGATCATATTACTTTTGAAACCTTCACAAATAGGGGTAGATTATAGGTAGCTCAAATAATTGTTGAATTGAATTGAATTCAATTAAATTAAAGAGGACAACCAAATACACACATTATTAGGTTCAGAACAAAATTGCTTAAAACTGTCTATGCATCCTAGCCTTGAAAATATGACTACTTGCCTTGGGCAAGTAATAATTTATCTTAGAGAGTACAAAAATATTATTAATATTAAATCTACTCCTATATGTCTTCTGGAAGAATTTGCTAGCATAAAATATTTTTGAGGACTTTTTTTTTTTTTTTTTTTTTTTTGCCTTGAACATTTGAATTATTCTTTAGTAGAAAAACTCTAACCATCTTAAGTATTAAACATTTCAAGTAGTTTGTAGGAATTTGGTCAATGATGTGATTTTTAAATCCGGGGGTCATGTAATATGAACTGTTTTAAATAACATTTTTAGTCAATTTGTCTTCGGTTAATAACAAAGCAAGTATAATATTTAACAAGACTTCCTATGGAGATTCAAAACAAAGGGATCCAATTGAATCTGTTTTCAATCTCTCTGCCTTGAGTGTGCAGCCTATTGAGACTCTAAATAAACCTTATTCTCCCAATAGATCACCACATGGGTTTAGCTTAAAGAAACCTCAATAGCTCAACAGGCAGATGGCAGTAAGAAATTAGCTTGAACTGCATCTGGGACAATGTTTCCATGGGAACAGGGAAGCAGAGATAATGTTTAGCTCTGCATCAGCAAAGATGAACGAGAAAGTATTTGCACGATTTGACCTCTTTCCCCAGATCTGCTTAATTTTCATTAACTTTTGTTTATGAAGGTTGAATGATAATCTTCCTCATTCTAAAATAAAATTGGTCTGGATCTGTGATTATTTCAATGTAGGAACCCCCACTCACACTGGGGCATTGTGATGTCAGGGGACTTACAATCATACAACAGAGTGGCTAGGTGAGAGTTGGACTTAAATTCAGGTCTTTTTGACAGAAAGGCTGACTCAAACAATAGTACCAACCTGCTTCTGTGAATAAAAGGTATAAAACTGAAGAAGAAAAGAGTAATTGAAACATTTTTTCAGTTCTCAAACTAAAAGCATTTTTAAAAAAATTTAATAGTATTTTTCCCCAGTTATATTGCAAGAAAATTTTTAGCATTCATTTTTCCAAGACTTTGAGTTGCAAAATTTTTCCCTCCCTACTCCCCTCCCTTCCCCTCTTCTGAATTTGGTATGAAGTTTGACATGGTTTATATAAGTACTATTACATAAAACAAATTTACCTATTAGTCACAGTTGTGAAAGACAAAACAAATCAGAAGAAAAAAACCAAAACAAACATAAGATTGAATAAAGTGAATTAAAAAATTTCTTAAATAGAAAAAAAAAAAAAAAAAAAAAAAAAAAAGAACAGAAAGAAGCCCAGACAAGTAGGATAGCTTGGAAAGCTCTAAGTTAATTTTATTATTCCCTTAAAAAGATAAATAAACAGGGGCAGCTAGGTGGCTCAGTGGATATAGCACCAGACCTGAATTCAGGAGGAGCTGAATTCAAATTTGACCTCAGATACTTACTCATTATGTGATTCTGGGCAACTACTTAACTCTGCCTAAGTTTCTTTATTTATAAAATGAGTTGGAGGAAGAAATGGCAAACTACTCCAGTATTTTTGCCAAGAAAATCCCAAATGGGGGTCATGAAAAATTGAACACAACTAATAACAAATGAATAACAACAACTAGATAGTAAGAATAATAATAACGAAACCTTTCTCACTATAAACCTGGCACATGCTGTCCCACAAATACACACAGTGTCAGTGGGAACATATGTAGGGTTCACAAGTGGAGAGGGACACATATAGGGACATAAAGGGACACATTGAACAACATGTGACCTTGTGTCTCTGATGGCTACCATGACATTATCACACCCCTCTTGATAGCCCTGGTATCAGGCTGCTTGTCCAGAATTATACATCTAGTAAATGTCTCAGGTAGCATTCACATCCAGCTCTTCCCAACTTTGAGTCCAGTGCTCACTAACTTAATTGTCCCACACTATCTAACTACCACTAGGGACAAATGAGCCGTTCAAAGTCTATAATATACATACTTATAATATATTGTCCCATATATTCTTTTTTTTTTTTTTTTTTTTTTTTTTTTTTTTGAGGCTAGGGTTAAATGACTTGCCCAGGGTCACACAGCTAGGAAGTGTTAAAGTGTGTGAGACCAGATTTGAACTCGGGTCCTCCTGAATTCAGGGCTGGTGCTCTATCCACTGAGCCACCTAGCTGCCCCTGTCCCATATATTCTTAAATCCATCAAGTGGACGAGGCAGCTCAACTGATCAGGGAGGCCTTTTTTGTTCAATACCTACCTACACGGACCTTATTTCATTTGATCCTTGCAACAGCTGTGAAGTGAGTTCTATAGCTATTGCCAAACTCACTTTATTGACAGACCCAGAGACTCATCCACCACCATAGAGCTAGAGAATTTAAAGCCAAAACCCAACCCGGGTTCTCTGGACTCTCTATCCTATATATTCTAATGTTTGTCTGAGTTACAGTTATATTTGTCCCGCAGTTATAAGTGTTCCAAGGCTATGTGATCCTGAAAAAGTCATTTAACCTTGATTGCCTCCAAAAAGGGAAGAGTGTGTGTGGGGCAGCTGGAATAGAGTGTTGGCCCTGAAGTCAGGAGGACCTTAGTTCAAATCTGACTAAAGTTAATACTTTCTGTCTGTGTGACCCTGGGCAAGTGTGACCCCAAATACCTCAGCAAAAAAGAAAAAAAAAAGGCAAGAGTGAAACACGAGGCTATATCTGGGTTTGAATTTTACAATTTCTGCTTTTTATCCTGGATTATCCCTACTATCTTTTCTGTTTTTTGCTTCTATTAGTATGTCACAGAATGCTACAGGAGAGAAGCCTTCCAATTGTACAAACATATATTTTATAATGTCACTGAGGGGGAGTGTTGCTCAGTGAGGTGCCTTGAGTTCAAGCTTTGTCTTTGACATACTGGTTTTATGGGAAGGGCAAATTACAGGATACTCAGTGCCCCAGGCAAGTTTCTAATACTGTAATTTGCACTGAAGGTAATGATCTGTATTACCTTCCTACAATGATGAAATCATAGGACTCATTAAAAAAAAAAAAAATAGACCTTCATGGCTGCATGTTCATTCTTTTACTATTTTGTGACTGACTCTAGTACTCTGCCCACTTCAGATATATATATATATATATACCCTTTTGTTATTTCTTCAAGCCACCTATACACCAACCCTCTTAACAGAAGACCTAATCTTGTACTTTACCAAGAAAATGGTAGTCACTTGTCATGAGATCCTACACAATTCTCAAATCTGCTCAATAGTATCTCTCATTCATTCTTCCCTTCTCTAAAGAAGAAGTGACCCTCCTTTTGGCCAGATCCAACCTCTCTAATCCTGCCTTTGATCTTCTTCCCTTTATCTCCCGGTTTTTTTGTCCTTTTGTAATCTTCAGCTTTACCTTATTTACCTTCCCCAGTGCCTACAAACATATCCAAAATCCTCCCATGTTTAAAAAAAAAAATCTATTTGATTTTCCATGCTTTTAAATGATTGTTCTTTTCAGTCAAAATTCTAGAAGAAAAGTCTATTGTTGCCTTCACTTCATCTCCCACTCAATTCTTCCCCTTTTGTAATCTGGTTTCAATCTTCACTTGGCTGAAATGGCTTTTTGCAAGGTTATCAACACTCTTAATTTTTTTCTAATTTAATTTTAATTTTTTTTCTACACTTTAAATTGCTAAATTCATAGACCTTCACTTTAATCTTATCCTTTCAGATCTCACTCTAGTGTTTCACATTTTTGATCAATAAATAAGGGTAGTCTAAGATTCTCTTCTCTCTAGATTTTCCTGTTCCTGCTCTCTTCTGATTTCTTTTCTTTTCTGATTGTTCTTTTTTAGTCTTTTTGGCAAGGTCATCTCCTTCAAATCCTGTCCCCAGATGGAGGTGTAACCCAGGGAGTTGTCCTCAGCCTTCTCTCCATACTGTTTTCATATTATATTATCAGCTCACATTGATTTAATTATCTCACCCT
Source organism: Sminthopsis crassicaudata (assembly GCF_048593235.1). NCBI lineage: Eukaryota > Metazoa > Chordata > Mammalia > Dasyuromorphia > Dasyuridae > Sminthopsis > Sminthopsis crassicaudata. The sequence goes on from NC_133622.1 coordinate 31,321,313, forward strand.
AAATGACTTCCACATCTACATATCTAATCCACATCCCTCTCCAGAGTTATGTTTTAGATTGCCAGGAGCCTATGGGCCATCTCCCATCAGTTGTCCTATATTTATCTCAAACTCTACAAATCCAAAACACAACTAATGCACTTCCCTTCCCACTTTCTACTTTCCCTGTTTCTATCATCCTTTCAATCAATCAAGTTTGAAACCTTGATCTCACCTCTTCCCTCTCCCTGACCTTCCCACATCAACTTGGTTGGTTGGTCATCCTGAGCATACCTCCATAATATTGTTCAACCATTTCCCCTTCTTTCTACTTGAGAGCATTACTTTAATTCAGACCCTCTGCATCTCTTGTGTCCCCCATTTCAATAATTTACCAACTGGAATCCTTCTATCCTTTCTAACCTTTCACATGACTTCTAAGGGGATACACTTAACATGACCATACCACTGCCCTATTGAAGAACTTCAGTATCTTCTTCCAGTTATATCTCAGATAGACTCTATGCTCCTTGGAGTTAGTGTTTAAGTAAACTCTTTACAAACTGATTCTAAATGAATTTAAAAATATTTCCCCATCTTATCTCTACATTCCAGCCAAACTCTTTGCCTATGAATTAGCAGATCTGGATAGCTCCCTCCTTCCTTATCTAGTTCTTTTGGAAGCCCTACCCTTCCAAGGTTCCCTTTGAGTGCTGCTTTTTAAATGAGGTTATCCTTTCACTTGCTAGTGTCCTCCCTCAGACAAATCACTTTGCATATATGGTGCATTTTCTTATTTGGGTTCTTGTCCTTTGTATCCTTTAGAATCCTAAGTCCATTGAAAGCAAGGATTTCATTTGCTTTTTCTGTCCAGTTGTTTAGCACTGTGCTTCTAAGTCCTTAATAAATGTTTGTTGAATCTATTAAAATTCACCACTCAGATTATTATTTGGCACAAGTGTTTATTTAGTTTACCTTCCACAAAGATCAGCATTTCCTGAAAATTTCTTTAGTTCTTAGACTAAATGTTGATTAGGTCATGCATGCCTCTAGGGCTATGAAGAATTCAATCAATCTAGTACAACCTCAACTTATCCGGTCCTCTTTTTTTTTTTTTTTTTTCTTTTCCTTTTTCTGAGTCTGGGATTAAGTGACTTGCCCAGGGTCACACAGCGAGGAAGTGTTAAGTGTCTGAGATCACATTTGAACTCGGGTCCTCCTCCTGAATTCAGGGCTGGTGCTCTATCCACTGCGCCACCTAGCTGCCCCCCAATCCGATCCTCTTAAAAGGAAACTGAGGCCAAAGGAGATTAGGACCTGCCCAACATCATTGAAGTAGTGACTGATTCAGGCTCAGAGCCTTATGCGCTCCAAAGCAACTTGCAGCAGAAAGTAGAGTAGATGTAGAGTAAGTGAAAATGGGCATGAACTCTTGTTGAGCTATTTTCCAGCAGTGTGAACTTGGGTGTTAAATCCCTGTGCTTTTTGGGGGCTTCAAACTTTTCATCTGCAGAATTAGGAACTTGACCTACCTAGATCAAGAGACTGGTGTGTGTGTGTGAGAGAGAGAGGGGAGGGAGGGAGAGAGAGAGAAGAGAGAGACACAGAGTCAGACACAGAAAGAGACAGAAATAGAGAGATGGAGAAGAAGCAGAGACATAGAGATTGAGACAATCAGAGAGACTCCATTGGTTGTCTAGGGAAGCGAATGGACTTCTCAGATAATGGCTTTAAAGAACACAAAAATAAAATACAGAGGATCATGAAGGAACCTAATTAATTATATTGACACACAATGATCAAGAATATTTATCTAGTGTCACGAAGTTAAGAACTCCTGGATCTCTAAGGTGGAAAGAGATAGAGACAGAGACAGAGAAGCAGACAGAAACAGACACACACAGAGAAGGGACTTCATTGGTGGTCGAGGGAAGCTTATGGACTTCAGAATAATGCTTTAAAGTACACAAAAATAAAATACAGAGGATCATGAAGGAACCTAGTTATGTTGACACACAGTGATCGAGATTATTTATCTCTCTAGGGCCCTGAGGTTAAGAACCGCTGGATCTCTAAGGTGGATCATTTTCAACTCGAGATCCAGGACTCCCCGCTCCCATCAGCGTCCTTTGTGGGCTACGTTACCTGGTCTGCATCCATAGCCACTCTGCCCCCCCCCCCGCCCCCATCTCCATTTCCTCGCTCTTTTCTCCCGGATCCCTGTCAGGCTTTTAGCCTCCTCCCTTCGATTTTGGAGAAGGGCTCGGAGAAGGAACTAATTGTGACCGCAGCCGGGCCGGGGGAAATTCAAGCCTATCTCTTTTGCTCCATCCCTCCATCCCAGCTGTCACCGGAGTAACAGGAAAAACAGGTAAATTCCACCTGGGTTTCGCTGCTTGACCATGGGACTGCAGCCCAGCGCCTGGGGATTTCCCCGGTGCCAGCCCACAGGCCTCCTGGCAGCGCGGGCGCCCCTCCGCCGGCCGGCCCCGCTGCGGGAGCCTGCGATCCCTGCCCCGTTCGGCCTCCCTCTCGGCCAGCCCGGGGGAGCGCACGATCGCGAGGAGAAAGGGCAGGGGCACCGCGCGCGCCGGTTTTGCCTTTTTCTGCTTCTCGGGGCGATCCGTGGCTTAAGTGGCCCGGGGCAGTCCAAGGCTGCACTGTCCCCGGCCCAGCCCGGACCCGCGGACGCGGGCGGCCCCGCCGCTCCTCCGGGTCCCCGCCGGCCGCCCACAGCCGCAGGGCCCGCGCCGGCGCCGCGTCCCTCCCTCCCAGGTGCGGGCCGGCCCCGCCGCTCCCCGCGTCCTCGCCCCGGCCGGTGGCGGCTTGGGAGGCGGGTGACCTCGGCGGGAGGAGGAGGAGAGGAGGTCCGGGGGTGGGCACCGCAGTAGCGCCGCTTGTTTATTTTTAGGCGGCGGGGGAGGAGGGGGGAGAGGAGGAGGAGGAGCGAGAGAAGGTGGGGGAGCGAGAGCTGCGTCGCTGCCTCCCGCGGGGACCCCGCTCCCCCCCGCGAGTGCAGCCCGGCGCTGGGAAGGGCCGCTGCGGCAGCGTGTGCCCTCCCCTCCCCCAGGCCGCCCCCGCCCCCTCGCCCGGGCTCCCGGGGCGTTCTTGGCAGACGGCCGGCGGCCGGCGGCGGACGGGCGGCGGTGGCGGAGGCGGCCGTGGCGGCCTCTAACCTCTCCCTGCAGCCTGCTAGGACCTGCCCCGGGGAAGCAGACCGAGGGAAGGGGGGCGCGGAACGAGGCCGGCGTCCATTCAGCAGCTGCCGCGGCGGCCGAGGCTGCGGAGCACCCGGGGCGTTTGCAAATGGCTAGCCTGGGCTTGGGGCTGGAAGAGCTGCAGCCCGAGCCTCCTCCGGAGCCCGCCTTCCACGAGGCGCAGAAGTGGATCGAGGTAGGTGCCCGCCCTCGCCCGGCCGCCCGCCCGAGCCGGACAGCAGCCCCGAGGAGCGCGCGGCCGCTCGCTGGCGCGTTGGCAGGGGGACTCCTCTGCGGAAGGGCACCTGAATGGCGGGGGGCCTGTAATTGTAGCGGGCTTAGTGGGGGCGGGGCGGGGGGACCGCGCTCTCTCCCGCTCCGGCAGTCTCAGCCCGGGCAGCTTTCCGTGCCCTCCCCTGAGCCCTGGAGAAAGCGCCGCGGGGAGCCGGGAGCCGCAGATTCCCCATCCCTGCCCATCCCTCCCCGGAGCTCTTGGCTGATCGCCACCAGACTTCCCAAAGCTGCCTCCCCTTCTCTCTGGTCTACGGCAAGCGCTGACGCCGGGCTGGGGCCCCGGGTGGGCGGCCGGAACGGAGACGCCCCCAACATCGCCGGGACCGAAGGGAGGGCCGAGTCCCGGGCAGGGCTCGGAGGGGGCGGCTGCTACCTGCAGCCCCCGGGGCAGGCGCCCAGGAGCGCCCTCTTTCCCCCGGTCACCGAGGGGCGATCTTCCCAGTGGCGGCGAGAATGTGTGGTCATTTGTGCACTTCTTAAGGACTGAGGTGCTAGGCCGGGCCGGTCTGGGGAACCGCTGGCTCCCAGCCTGGGACGCTGCGACCCACACGCATCGGGCTGTTCCGAGTCGGAGCTTGTGAAGGGGATCCCTCCACCCCTTTGGGAGAGAAAAGGAAAAGGAGGGCCCTCGCTCCTGGAGTCCCTATATTATTACTAGTCATTTTCACAACTTGGGGACTGAAAAACGAAGCGGTTCTTTATTCACTTTTTAAAAGGCGATTGTTGGCGACGCCGCTCCCCGTCGTTGGTTAGCGTGAGGTGCACTCCGCACTCCTCAGTTGTCAGAGATGGGAGTCCGAGCAGTGATTAAGCATTTCCGAGGTCCAGCTCTTAGGCTTCCTCCTGTGCCAACCCGCACACGCATCCTAGGGTATTACCGTGGTGCCGGGGACTCTGCCAGCTCCCAGCTACCTAAAGGCAATTAGATCGCGGTACTTCACAGCTTCGCCCAATTAAACCTTTATTCCTTCACATACATTTTCCCCCTGAGGCAATTGGGGTTAAGTGACTTGCCCAGGGTCACACGGCTGCTTGGGGCCGGTGCTCCATCCGCTGTGCCCTCCAGCTGCCCCTCCACTTTTATTCCCATTCCTATCAATATACAAGCATTTATTAACAGCCTTCTATATGGTAGGCACAGAGAATGCAGCACATACAGAAGAGGGGCAGTACTTGCCTGCCCTCAAGAGGCTTAATTTATACCCAATCGACTTTAGAAGCAGTTTTTTTTAATAGATTAATATTCATTATGGGTAATTTCTAGAATCTTTTTTTTTTTTTAATTGCTAGAAAATCAAAGCATTTATCCCAAACAATGCTAGCATTCTCAATTCTTGGAGGGAGGGAAGAGAAGAGAAAATCCAGTACCAAAGGCTTTTATGTGGCTTCTCTCTCTGCCCCCTCCCCCATCTCTGCCTCTTTCATCATATTCAACTAAGTAAAATCCATGTTTGATATACATTCTTACTACCGGCACCAGTGGCCACCACATTTGCTCCAAACACATGCGAAGCACCTGCGATAACTAGGTTTGTAGACATCTGGCTAAAGTGTGCAGATGCTTTAACTTAAGTGATTTAATTTCCTAGATTTAAAAAACATCCTTAAGTTGGGGCAAGAACACCCTTTGAGTGTAACCAGGGCATCATTGTGGTCAATGGTTGTACCATGTTTCTTTACATAGAAATCAAACTGGTACAGCTGCCTTTTAAGTGTGCTGTCATTCAGATTGAGTAATATCGTGGTGAAGCAGGTAATTATCAGATTTTGCTCTGGTTCCTCAGTGTTTGTTGTTCCGGAGCAGGGAGAAAACGTGATTTTGTCCCATTTCCTTTGACTATGTAACATACAGAAGCTCCTCGGGAGAATCATCCATGGCTGCTTCCGCGTGTTCCTTGATCTTCTGTCTATTTATGACCACTAGAATAGGAAAACTCCCGGGCAGGAAGGGAACCCAGAATGGGGAACTTAAATTTGTCACATTTCCTTTGATTGTATACATAAGCTCCTCAGCAGAACCATCAATGGCTGCTTCCATGTTTGCCTTTGTCTTCTGCAAATTTATGCCCACTAAAAAATGAAAACTATAGGATGAAAGACTTTGTAAATGCCCCATACCTGAGTGTGGGACTTTCCTTTTGAACCCTGCGTACATTATTAAGAGCATATCTCCTTTCATTTACAGCATCTCCATTTCATTGAAAGGCTATCTTCACTTCACAAGGGTATCATAAGCTACTAGGGGAGGGGGAAATAAAGAACCTGCCTTAGTTAGTTTGTAGTGTTAATGCTGAGTCTGCAAACCAGTATGAATCCCAGAGCCCCAACAGATGGTTTGGGAGAGCCCTGCCCTTTGAACAAAGCTTCCTAGGCTAATATAGTAATATAGCTGCTAGAGTGACTCCTGTGGGTATTGTTATCTTCAGACAATCTCATCTCCTCCGGTAGCTAGCTGCATTGTTCTCCTGCTACATCCTCATTATTATGGCTTTGTTTTTACGGGGTTCTCTCGGGGAGAGCTTCCCACAGCCAGGAATTTCACCATTTCCTAAGAATACTTCCCTATGTGCAATAGGTTAATAATAAACAATGTTTTGATTCTTGCCTCCACCTCTTTGTATATGTTGGCTAAGGAATATTCATTCTTAATACTGACACTTAAAAAACAAAAAAACCTAGCCCAGGGAAGAAGTTCCAGGAGAGATAAACTCGTTAATGAGGACTCTCTCAGGCTGGGTTCTCCTGCCTCTTTGAGGAATACTTTACTGGGCAGGAAACCTGGCAATGGAACTCTGGGCTATCTTTTACCACCCCTGGCAAAGGCTGGATTCCGAATGGGAGGCAGGCTTATAATAGGCGAGGTTGATGTGGGTACAGATAGTGTTGCTCAGCGACACTTCCAGCAACTTTTTATAGCTCTGGGAGCAGGTTGAATATTTTACTATGGCTTAGGAGACTGGAGGAGAAAGGCCCCTCAGAAAAAGGCAAGTCAGTCGACATTGACCTTGGTTAGGATCTGCAGTCATTTCTCTAGCCCTTTCTGCACACCTCCCCAGTTGTGGTTAGATTGAAAAGAAAATGTTAGAAACCCTAAGTTTTAGTGTAGAAACATAAATTGAAATTTCAATGACATCAGCTCAACTACAAACGAAGGTTAGATAGAAAGGAAGTTATAAGCTGCATATTATTTTATTATTATTATTATAGTATTTTATTTATAAGACATAAGCATGGGTAATTTTTCAGTAAGCTGCATATTATTAAAACACATTAATGTTATTTTCGAATTAGAGGGAAATCTTAGTCATGCAAAGTCATACAATATAATTGTATAGTAAAGCATGCAAACACACATATAAATATATAAACTTAGCCTGTAATAGTTTAAGATTGTGATATATGCACTTGGTGCATTCTATATTAAACATTGATAAACAATAGGAATTATCATATATGTGAATGTTTTTGGCCCAAGACTCAGAGGAACTTTAGTGAATTGAAATCAGTGTCATTTCTTGCTAAGGGAGTGCCCCTTCTTTAGATTAGAATTGTTTTCTAGTAGGAATGTGATTTCCCACCCTCCCTCCATTTTTTTTCAGTAGTTCTACCTATTTACAGATAATGAAATGGAAACTTCAGAAAGTTTAAATGATTTGGCCCAGATTACATCTATTTAATTATCAGAAATGGGATTTGAACTCACGTCCTCTTAGACTTCAGAACCAGGACTTGATGTTTCATAGTCTCAACTTGGTTTCCTGTTTGTGATTCTACCCTGGGCTGCTGGGGTTTGGGTAGAGGCAGGGCTCTGTTAACATGGGTGTGAACACTTTCTCCAACTTTTCAACTTTTGTCCTTAGGAGGCTTGTTTGTGACCCAATTCAATTTTTTTGTGGGTGGAGAAATTAGTCCCTGAAGTGAACACTTGGTTTGATCATTCCCTAATCTCACTCCACCCCTTATCCCAAGCAAGATTACTTTCTTTTCTCTGAGAGAGGGGGAAGGAGGGAGAGAGAAGGGGGAGGGAGGGAGAGAGAGACAAAGAAATACTACAGAGAAAGAGATGGAAATTAGATAGAGAGACAGAAAAAGACAAAGAGAAAGGCAGAGACACACACAGAGGCAGAGGCAGGTAGAAACATGGACAGAAAGAAAGGGAGGAAAGAGAGACTGAGATTAGAGTGTGTGTTTTTGAGGGTAGGTAGGAGCAACTAAATTAGTAGGCCTCTTTAGCTCTCCAAGATTGAATTTTTAATGTTACTTGGCAATAAGTAATGCTTGTATGTGCCTAACCTTTGAGATAATCTGGCATTTAGTGATCAGTAAAGTATTAAATGACTGATGTAAGGACTGACTGGAACCACGAGTGTCATTTGTCATTCATTCTAATTCTTTACCTCTGTAGGCTTTTGAGGACTTTTATAACTCTTAAAGTTGATCAAGATTTCAGTTTTCTTTACTGTAGTCTTCAGACTGCTCAGGGATAAGAATAAAACCTTTCTGGCTAGATAAATGGAGGAAGTGGTGATCAGTGAATAGCTATGCAAATCAGACTATAAACCATCTTTCTTACCATGACATTTAAATAGTCGGAGCTGTTTGTATACTCAGGCGGCTATTCTCCTAGGCAGTCACATGACTGGAAACCTGTGAGGTCCCCCTCTTTGGGATGGGAGGTGGGGCTCGCCTAGAAGTCATCCTGAGATTGATTAATCGGCCCAAGAAGTCCAGATGGGCCGAGCCCTTCGCAGCGGACTGGGCAGGGTTAGGCTTGGGCTCCCAACAGCTTGGTGCCAGTTGGCCCACTGAACATCATGGAGCTGCCATCCCAGACATCTGGCAGGACATCAGGTGGGACAAGGCGAGGACCCGAGCTTCTGGAGGCTCTGGAAGGTGCATTGTGGTGATCAGAGCTACAGAATTAAAAGGAAAGAAGCTTTCTTGTCACCTCTCAATCATTGCCTGATATTTCCCTGCACACGTTTCCCAGTGGAACCTTTCCTTGGAACAACTAATAGCATCTGACGCTGTGCGCCGGTCCATTCCCTTCCTGTCCCCTACTTCTGAGCCTGACATTGGTCATTGCAGTTCTTCAGAATGAGTCACCTCTTCATGTTACTGTCATTTCCATGATCGATGATCCCTTGTTTTTTCTTCCTCTGTTCTCTTAATTTACTTTTTTTTTTTTTTTTAAGTTCACCATGCTTGCTGTTTCTTTGGAAGTAATATTTCATGCCATTTCATATGGCATGGGTTGTTCAGCTATTTCCTAACTAATGGACTTCTATTTGTTTCCAGTTTTTGGTAGTTGCTGATTCTCAAAGGAATGGTTTAAATGATGGGAATTGATGGGAAGGCTGGGAGGGGGCAGAGGAACAACATTGGGTGCTTACCATGGGGAAAAGCCTAAATTGCACATTTAACTATAGGATGATATTTTGCATGTGCAGTAAAAGCCCCTCTGGATGCTAACTAAATACCTGTCTAAATGGGTCATGCAAGATTTCGATAGCATCAAGTTCATTTTCAAGAGAATATCATTCCCATTTCCAGGGAGAGATGAGAGCATCCCAATTTTCTCCTCCATTGTCCTATTGACAGATATGGAAGATAGGCCCTATTCACTTTTGTCAGTGATTTCAGAATGGCCTTCAGAAGGAAGTTAAGAAACAAATCAAAGGTGGAGGATGTCTGATATAAAGAACTTGGAATAAGAGGAGGCACATTGTTTAAGGGTCCAATGACAGGACCCTTATGTAAACCATTTTGTAAGTTGGCAAGTGCTAGAAAGATTCCAGTTATTGTTATTATTTCTTGTCTGCTAAAACTTGGAATTCCACCAGTGCCCTTGTTTGTATCTGAAGCTTCAAAGGTGACACCTTGGCATATGAATTACGTGGGCCTTCTCTTACCAGTTTCCCTACTTCAGTCCCTTTGTTTCTGTTCCTCTGCTGATAGGGAGAGGGAAAAGTTAAAGTGGGGAAATGAAATTTTATGTTAAAAGTTGAACAGTTCATGTTCATTGTCCAATTCTTTGTGATTCCATTGGGGGTTTTCTTGGCAAAGATATTAGAGTGGTTTGCCATTTCTTTCTCTAGCTCATTTTACAGAGGTAAATAGGGTTAAATGGTTTGTGCAAGGTCACACAGCTAATAAGTGTCTAAAACCAGATTTGAACTCGGGAATATTAGTCATTTTGGCTTCAGGCCCAACACTCTATCTGCTATACTAGCTGACTGCTTCATTTTATGTTTGTTATTTTTGTTTTGTTTTTTTGCTAAAAGTACAGATAATCTATGAAATGACTACCTCTCTGAAATCTTTGCTGATATTATAGCCAATATTGCTTTCTCTTTTTTGAATTCATATAGTACTTATTATCTGTCACATATTTTGATATTTAATCATTTTCTCTTATACTTAAATTGTTTTGTATGTCTTTTTCCGAGAGTGTTCCTGAGAGCTTCTCAAGGCCCAGGATGGTACAAAATATATTTCTTCTGATGCTAGTTCCATGCTAATGGAACTAAGCTGTTCTAGGTCTTAGCAAACTAGCCAGGCTTCAAAGGTCTACCTGTGCTTGCTATCACAGGATCTGGACCTGCCCAGATTATGTTATGGGAGCACATCATGAGAAACTTGGTCACTAGGTACCACATTATTTTTGGCTGTAGAAACTCATGAAACTACAAGAGGGATTAGGATTTGTGTGGTTAGTGAAACTGTCTATTTCCATGAAATCACAGATCATCGGAAATAATGATCTATATGTTCTCAGTGGAAAAATACATCTGGGGGTCTTACTGTTAGAGGTAATGTCAAAGGACAAAAGTAACCCAAAAACCCCATAAATATAAAGTTTTTAAGTATCTGAGAAGGACAATTTCCCTGTCCACACCTTTCTCCTTCCCCCACAATGACATAGAAAAGAGCTATCAAATAGAAAAATGTTTAGAGGAAAAAAATGAGTGATCCAAAGTTGAAAGGTTTGTGTGTGAGGAAGGATATTCAGTTCACTTTGGCTGTGGTAAAATTCCATGACTGTGATACTGAGAGCAAAATTTTCTCTTGTAGTGAATCCTGTCTCAGTAGTTTTGCACCACAGGATGGGAGAAAAATCAAAATGAAACCATATATTGAGGATAGCATACTAAAGGAAAATCTTGACTGGGTCTTTTTCTCACCTAAAGGTAGCAATTTTCTAGAATGGTCTTAGAAAAAGGATTAAATTGTCTTTCTCTCTTGTGTCTATGAGAACACTCAAAAGGATTTATGACCTTCTTGATATGGGATTTGCTCCAATGGCTTAACTTAGATTAAAACCTATCCATCCCTTTGGATTTTTTTCCCACATTTCCTAAATTCCCTTAAGAAGATGGCCACAGCAGCCATGGGAATCCTTGCTTTTTATGGGTATCTTGACGGTCCCAGTGGACCAACTCTCTTCACTTTGTGTCTTTCTATCTTTGTGCTGAGATCAGATTTGAACTCAGGTCCCCTGGATTTCAGGTTCTGTGCTCTATCCATTGTGCCATCTAACTGCCCCTCTTCTGCTGTCTTGAAGAAATCTGATGAAGTTCATCTTCATTGTTTGTTATCAGATCTATCCATTCCCTTCTCCTTTTGCCTTCAATCTTTCCCAACATCAAAGTCTTTTCCAATAAATCGCATCTTTTCATTTTGTAGCCAAAGAATTTCAGTTTCAACTTCAGTAAATTGTGGGGATTAATTTCTTTAAATATTGACTGATTTTATCTCCTTATTGTCCGAGGGACTCTCAAAAAGCTTCTCCAGCACCGAAGTTTGGAAATGTCAATTCTGCACACTCAGCTTTCCTTACAGTTCAACTCTGACATCCATCCATTGCTACTGGAAAAACCAAAATTTTGATTCCATGACCTTAGTCATCTGGGTGATGTCTCTGCTTTTTAGTGTGCTGCCCAGATTTTCAGACAGCAATGAAGGTAGCTGAAAAGCAGTTTCTGTGGAGTCAGTCGTCGAAGACCCCAAAGTCATCTATCCTGGGCCATTGCCAGCTGTTCTGATTTTTGTTTTGCCATTGGACTTTAATGCTTCTGAAAGACAGAGTGAAGCTGATGACTGTGCAACTTAAATCCAATTTTCTTGAAAGTCAAGACATCACCATGTGATGTCATTGGTCCTCTTGGAAGTGAAGGATGAGCAACAAGGTGCCTAGCATGTTACAAGATGCTTAATAAGAACCCCATTGACTGCTTCAATTAGAACCTTCCTGACCTATTTGAATCTCATATCAAATTCTCTGCAGAATTTTTTCCCCTTCAACTGCTTAACCTTTAAACATACTATTTTCTCCAAGTAATGCATTATGAATCTATGTAGGAGACAATTTTCCCAGAAGACAAAATGAAAAAAAGAGAAGAATAGAAGGACTTAATTGCATTTTTGTTTTTATCTTTTAAGTAATATACTTTTAAAAATCTGGAAGTTATTTTTTCTTCTAGTTAGCATTAGAGGACTTTTACTTAAAGTTTTATTTGGTAAATTTTTGTTTTGATGGGTCATTAGTATTTGAGAATATTAAGGAAACAGTCTGAAATGAGTAGATTGGACCAAATAGTTTTCCATTTCATTATTTGGAAATTTACTTTTAGCTGTAAATTCTGATTAAAAAATAACTTCTGTAGATATAACTCTAAACTTAATTTATTGAAAAGAGTTATAATTTTAAAAATATGATGATGAGATTTTAGACAAGCACTTAGCACACTAGCTAGCACATAGTAGGTGCTTAATAAATGTTTATTGAATTGAATTGAATTAGTCAATAAATCCACAAGGGGAGTAGCTCTGTTAAACTCTTCATGTATTTCTCCAGTGAGAAGCTCAAAATTATGCCTAGAAACAAATTTGAGCTAGTAGAGATTTGACCCCAAAGTCCAAAATTGTGACGGATAAGTGAATATAGATGTTATTATTTCACAATTGTAAAATTCTTCATGCACTTCTCTAATGAGAAGCTCAAAATTATACCTAGAAGTAGATTTGACCCCAAAGTCCAAAATTGTACTTGATAACTGAATATAGATTTTATTATTTCACAAGTGTCTCCTATGTGGAATACAGCCAGATAAGCTGATATCAGTCGGGGTTGTTTTGTTCTTTGTTCTTGAAGGGGATAATGACATCAGGCAGGTGATGCCTTGGATATGCAAGTGGATTGGATTGGAGTGAAGTGAGGGAAGACTGTGCAAAGTCATCAGTCTCCCTTCTGGTGCAGTGGCTAGATAGAGATCAGGACCATTGGAGATGACCCCCTATTAGTCATGGTCCCTGCCTTTAAAGAGCTTCTTGTCTAGCCAAGTACACCATGACCAAAGATTGTAATTTCTAAATCATATTATTAACATTGTGACTAAAATCAAGTATGAAATTGCAATCTAGCCATAACACTATTCAACAATTTAATTGTGCATAGAACATTTAAGTTGTGGTTCCTATAAAACTAACTGTTCTCTCTAGTTATGTTTTATTATAAATTTTTTATGTTGTGTTTTTGTAAAATGAATAAATATTAGATGGGTTTTACTTGTACCTCACAGGATTTTTACTGTATGTCTCTCTCATAGAGATGATATTATACTGAAGCCTTATGAGTCCATATCAGCCTTTGGCTCCCAAGCCCCATTTTGGTGTTTGCTCCACAGAGTATGCTATTAATATATGTACCAGGACTGTAAGTTAGAGTCTTGCCCTGAGATAGAATGTGATATAGTGAAAAGAACAATGTGATCTGGAATCTCAAAGACTTTGCCACTTGCTTTCTGGGCACTTTTCTGGGCCTCAGTCTACTTTTCTGTAAAATAGTGAGAGGATTGGAATAGATAACTTCTGAAGCACTTCTGGCTCCAAATTCCATTTTTCTTCAAACAGCCGACAGTTTAACTTGAGATATAGAACTATATGAAAAATGAGAGGAAAATATCTGACAACATGTAAATATTTGAGTTATGTTGACTCTAAGTACTAAGTCTTTAGAGAAGACAGGAAAAGAGGGAGAGCCTTATGGAAAAGTGGTCTTCAAATAGGTCTTGAAAAGAAGTCGAATTTGGATAGATGGGGAAGATATTCTAAGTAAGAGGGAAAGTTGGAGATTAGTCTTACAAAATGATGGGAAAAGGGTTTGGGCAGATAAGATAGAGCCCACTAATGGAGAATTGTGAAAACCAAAGTAGGTAAAAGCTATTCCCCAGGAGATTATTTATTTAAGGACATGAAATTTTTTTTAATTTAAATTTATTTTATTTTTAATTTATGGAATAAAACAAGCATTTCCTTTTTTTAAATTAAAGCTATTTGTTTTCAAAACCTATGCAAAGATAATTTTCAACAATCACCTTTGCAAAATTTTGTGTTCCAAATTTTTTTTTCCTTCCTTTCTTCCACCCCCTCCTCTTGTTGGCAAGTAATCCAATATAGGTTAAACATGTGCAGTTCTTCCATACATATTTCCACAATTATCATGCTGCACAAGAAAGATCATATCAAAAAGGAAAAAACAATGAGAAAGAAAACAAAATGCAAGCAAACAACAATTTTTTAAAAAGTGAAAATGCTATTTTGTCATCCACACTCAATTCCCACAGTCCTCCCTCTGGGTGCAGATGGTTCTTTCCATCACAAGACTATTGGAACTGGTCTGAATCACCTTGATGTAAAATAAGCATCTTCATAACATAACATAATAATAAAGATTGTACATGAAACTGAAAACCTATTATATACAATTTGCCATTCCTTTTAAATCTATAACTGTTATCATGTAGATTTTTTTTTCTTGCCTCCCCACTCCTCCTACCCTAGAGATGGCTACCTTTAAACATAAGTAGGTATCTCTATGTAAAATCATTCTATACATCTATTTATCAGTTCTTTTCCTGGATGTAGATAGCATCTTCCTTCATATGCATTTATAATAGCCAAAATGACTTATTCACTCAAAGTTGTTCTTAAAATGATATTGCTGTTACAATATACAAATTCTCTTGGTTCGTATTTTTCTAAGATCATTCTTAAAGAAATATGATTTTATCAATAAACCTGAAAAATTATTCAAGCTCTCACATAACCAGTAAGATTCAGATTGTCAACTCTGATTTGCCAGTTGATGATCATTTAATCATAAATTCATTAGTCTACATCTGAAATGGGTTTTATAGTTCTCAAGTCATTTTCCAGATGAGCAAAACCTAAAGGATACAGAGGATAACCTGGCTTGTCTGGGGTTACACATAGTATCTGAGGTGGAATAGGAGTGAGTCCTGACTCTCCAGGATCTTCTCCGTTATATGTGACTTTGCTTCTCCAAAGTAACATATCTCTCTTCTCTAACATCTTTACAGTATCATTTTGCTATGCAAAAAAAAAAGTATTCATAATAGCAAAACCGAAAAGAAGCTACATGTATAACAATAGGGAATTACTGAACAAATTGTGGTTTATAGACATTATGGAAGGGGATTCTCTGAATAAAAGATGACAGACATGAATAAATATAAAAAGCCTTTCATAAAATGATGCAGAATGAACAGCAAACACAATATATAAACTTCACTGACTTGAATTTAGGGATTGGATCACATGAATTCCTCAGTCTTGGGGGCAGGGAGGCTTTGTGTGAGATCTGATGAGATTACCAGCTAATGAACATTTTTTCTATAGGGACTTTGCTTCTCCCAGGATTGTGAAACTACTCCTTTTCACCTTGTTGAGAAGAATAACCTAATTAAGTCTCACTAACTGGTTACTCCTAGGATGAAGCTGTCTTCTCTCTTGGAGAAGGACAGATTCAGGATTGGATCTAGCACTCTGTGCTGTCTTTAAAAGGGAATCAGCAATCTACTTAAAATTGTTTTTCAATTAACATTTATTTCTTCTTCCACCTTCCCCTTTTGAAAACAATAAAACCCTTAGAACAAGCTTCAGAACACGTTTTTCTTTTCCACCTGTTAACTGCATCTTTAGAGAGATCTGTCTTCTTATAGTCTATTTCCTTGGAATCCATTGATTACATTGAACTCAATCAATCAGTAAATATTTATTAAGCATCTCCTGTCTACCAGGCATAAGCATTGGGGATACAAAAAGTGGCAAAAGACAGTTTTTGTCCTCAAGAAGCTTACCATTGAATGGACTTTGTATGTATTGTGTATTTCCTCATCATGTACATGTTTTATCCTCTCAGTGAACATAAGTTCTATCAGGTCTGAGACTTTCATTTTCTGTCTTGCATTGTGTATTTCTTCATCATGTACATGATAAACTTATGTTCACTGAAATAGAAAATAAAAGGTTTTTTTTCCTATCTTGTATTATGTATTTTTAAAAATTTTTTATCTTGTATTGTGTATTTCCTCATCATGTACATGTTCCCCTCAGTGAACATAAGTTCTCTCATTTTCTATCTTGTATTGTGATTCTAGAAAATGATTCCCTAGTTTTGGGGGTTGCCCTATTGAATTTAAGGTTTCCCTCATGGTAACCCCAAATTTAGGTATCCTAGCGTCCCGCCTCCTGACTTCTTAAATATTTCACCTCTTATCCATGAACTAGTGCCTCGTTTCCTTCTCATGCGGCCCATGATTGCCAATGGAAATGTGGATCTTGAGTGGTCCCCCGCCTGTGGTCACTCTTGCCTTCTGACTGCATTCTTTTCCCCGCTCTTGTCGCATCATTCACATTAGACAGCTCCATGACAGGCTTTCCAGTAGATCCGAGACTGCCACACAGGTGCCAGGCTGGCGTGGAATTCTTGGCCTGATGAAGAGAAAATAGACCTTGTTGCTATCCCCCCTGCTGCCAGGAAATAAAATGGTGGGTCTATTTATTTATTTATTTTTCCGAGTGGTTAAAAAAAGCAGTTTATAAAAGAGTTGCCTGGTGATAGTCAGCGATTGGCCGCCCCAGGAGCTATTCTACCCTTGGCTCCTAGTTAAACAGTATTAGTCGAAGGAATTATTTAGGAAGCTGGCGTTCTCTGCATCATGTGCCTGTGTTGCACTCATCACATGGAGTTCCTGTCTGCAGGGATTGAGATCATTTTTCTTTCTTTAAATAAACAGGTCCATGATATTCTGTCATTTTGGGTCACTTTTCTTTTCCTTCCTTCTCTTTCCTTTCCTCTCCCCACTGTTCTCTCTTAGCATCTTATCTCACTCTTATCCTGTAGCTCTGAGGCTCAGGGTATCAGCCATTCAATTTATTGAGAGTGTTTATAGTTTTGTTTTGTTTTTTGTAAAAAGAAAGATGAGAATTAAGGAGGAATAGACAGAAGTTTATTTAGGTGGCTAGATTCTTTTCAATCATTTAATCAGTAAGCATCTATTATGTGCCAGACATCCTGCTGAGCTGTATGCCCTACTGTGTGCTGGTGGGCCCTGTGCTCTTCTGAGGGAGGAATAATAGGGGTTTACCCTGAAGTTCTGAAATTCTTTCTAAGGGCAGTTGAATGTCTGGAACTTTAATACGTTCTTTAGGTGAGAAGATAATGGCTGATAGTACTGATACGTGAACCACGCCTTGTTCCACAATTGTAATGACATCATGGAAACACTGAGGAGGAGCCTCCTCTCTGCCTTTCCTATGGAAAAAAAAAAGAGAGATGAGAGAGCTTAGTGCTATTGTCAGCTAACAGATGTTGTTATGATCCTAAATGGCTTTTCCCAATGGCCCTGCAAAATGTGATAAATATGAGGGGCTATAGAAAATGAGATCCTCATTCACTGCATTCCGATCACCCCCAGGGAAGGGTGATTTCCAAGAATGAGTCTTTAGGAGCCCTTACAAGATCTCAGAGCCCAAAGAAAAAAGGCCGGGATCCATGACGGTGTATGTAGAACCGTGTGTCACGGGGTGGGGGTGGGGGGAAGCACTTTCCATTATAGGTGGAATGACTAATAAACACCTGTTATTATGGTTTTCCCAGAAGTCACATTCAGATGTAAAAAACAGAAAGGTCGGGAGTGTATCTGCATATAAATTTACATGTGATTTGAATGTTTGCCCAGATATATTTTAGAATGCTTCCCCCAACCCCTGGCTGATTTCCCTCAGATACAATAATTGGTCCACAATTCCTTCCTTTTTACTGGAATGTGCCCTTTCCCCTATTACTGCATCTCTGCTATTTGGGAGTTCTTTCAGGGATGTGTCACTGACTGTAAGATGATTTTAGAGTTTAGGAAAATGGAGGTAGCCACCAGAACCTTTGCCAGCTCGTCCATGGCACCTCTGCCACAGCTTAGAGACCATTGGTCCTGTATCCAGATGGGAAAAAAAAAAGGACTGAAGAAACTGTGAGGGATCCTTTTCAGGGTAGGGAAAAAAAAAAGCCGCATAACTGCAAGGGTGCCACATGCCAGTGGCTCTTATTACAACACAAATGTTTAGCTATAAGGTTTCTTATGCTGGGAATCTGGAACTCTGAATCCAAGGGAACTTCGCTGGGAAGCCCACAGTCTATACTCCTTACTCAATTAAAGTCAATTCAACAAACTTCTATATTATTTTAAGAATTTACTTATTTATTAACTAATGGAATCAAAAAGTATTTTCATTACAGTACTACTAAACAAATTGCACATGAATATGCAAACCTATTATGTACAACTTATTTACTTTTACTTATTTTACTATTATGTACAACTATTACTTTTAAATGTATAAGTATATGCATTTCTCTTTTATTTTTCTTTTCCTTCCTCCTTTCCTCCCTCCCTTCTTCTCTTTCTCCCTCCCTCTCTTCTTTCCTTCCTTCCTTCCTTCTTTTTTTTAAACTATATTTAAAAGTATAGTACTCTGCTAAGGACTTGGGACACAGAGTAAAAAGAATTAATCACTCACTCAAGAAACTTACATGGAGGTGGGGAAGGAGAAGCATAACATGTCCAGAATTAAATAAAAGGCAATTTCTGGAGGGAAGAAGCATCAACTATAGGAGAGATCGTAAAAGGGTTTTCATAGGAGGTGACATGTGAGCTGATCCTGGAATTCTGAGAGGTGGAAGGAGAGGAGACCCTCTGTGAAAAATTGCAGGGATCTGATAAAAACATATGGCAAGCTAGGTTTGGTTTGGGACACAGGTAGGGTATTGGAATATGGAGAAAGTGAATTTTGGGAATAATATATAATTTTCATATTAATAATTTGAAGGTCTGGAAAGATGGGCTATAACCAGATTATGACAGGCTTTAAATTGACAAATGGAAGTATTTGCATTTAATCCTAGATACAATAGGGAAATGACATGGTGAGGAAAGTGTCTGAGGAATATTGATTTGCAGCTGAGTGAAGACAGGATTAAAGGGAGGAAAATAATAAGGGTATTGCAGTAGTCCAGGTAAGAGATGATGAGGCCTTAAATTAGGGTAGTGACTTAGTGGGGAGAAGGGAAGAAGTAAGAAAAGTATTATGGTAGTAGATTCAACTAGAGATGATGCAGAAGGAAGAATTCAGGTTAATTCAGAGATTGTAAATCTGTGAGAGTCACAGTGTCATCCATAGTGGTGCCTTCCCTAGAAGTGGGAAGGTTTAGAGAAGGATTTGAGGGAAAAGAGAAGTTAAGTTCTGACTTAATAAATTGGAGAGACTGATGTGATATCCAGGTGGACATCTTCAACAAGGGGTTGATGGATTGAAATTCAGGAGGAAATTTAGGATTGGATATATTAGGATTGCACAAAGGTCCTTGAACTCAAAGGAGTTGATTAAAAAGAGAAAACAGTAGACATAGAGTTCAGGAACTGTATATCTATATCTATCTATCTATCTATCTATCTATCTATCTATCTATCTATCTATCTCTATATCTATATATCTGTATGTGTGTGTATGTATGTATAAAATAGCTTTTATTTCCAAAATATATATAAAAATAGTTTTCAACATTCATTCTTGCAAAATCTTGTGTTCCAAATTTTTCTTTGTCCCTTCCCCCCATCTCCCTACCTTAGACAGCAAGTAATCCAATATATGTTAAACATGTGCAGTTCTTCTATATATATTTCCACAATTATGCTGCACAAGAAAAATCAGATCAAAAAGGAAAAAGAATGAGAAAGAAAACAAATGCAAACAAACAACAAAAAGAGTGAAAATACTGTGTTGTGATTCACACTCAGTCTCCATAGTTCTCTCCCTTGCTGCAGATGGCTCTCTCCATTGCATGTTTATTGAAATTGGTCTGATTCACCTAATTGTTGAAAAGAATCACGTCCATCAGAATTGATCATCGCACAATCTTGTTGTTGCTGTGTACAGTGATCTCCTGTTTCTCCTTATTTCACTCAGCATCAGTTCCGTAAGTCTCTCCAGGTCTCTCTGAAGTCATCCTGCTGGTCATTTCTTACAGAGCAATAATATTCCATAACATTCATGTGCCATAACTTATTCAGCCATTCTCCCACTGATGGGCATCCCCTCAGTTCCCAGTCTCTTGCCACTACAGAAAGGGCTGCTCCAAACATTTTTGCACATGTGGGTCCTTTTCCCTTTTTTAATAATCTCTTTGGGATACAAATCCAGAAGAAACACTGCTGGCTCAAAGGGTGTACTTACTTTGACAGCCCTTTGGCCATAGTTCCAAATGGCTGTCCAGAATGATTGGATCAGTACTTAACTCCACTAACAATAAATTAGTATTCTAGTTTTCTAATATCCCCGCCAACATTCATCATTATCTTTTCCTATAGAACAGAACTTTTAAAAAATTATTTTTTATTTCTGGAGTAAAAGAAGCATTTCCATAACAAAGTACAGTTTTTAAAAAAAGATTATACAGATTTTAAAAAAGGAAACTCTAAGTTTATTATGATAACGCACTGTTCCTTTAAAATGTACATTTATGTAAACTTTTTTTCTCCTTTTTTTCCTTCCTTTCATCTCTTCCCCCAGACGTGATTATTATTAGACATACCTATATATGTAAATATTCTATATATTTATTTCTTCATTGTCTGGATATAGACAACATCTTCCTTCATTGGTCCTTCGTGGTTAGATATTTTTTAATAGTCAAAATGATTTAGTAAAACAAAGTTGTTCCAGAAACAATTGCTGTTACTGTATACAATGTTCTCTTAATTCTGTTCATTTTGCTCTCCATTATTTTGTGCAAGTCTATCCATGTTTTTCTAAGATAATTGACTTATCATTTTTTTATAACACAACAATATTCCATCACAATCATATGTCACAGTTTGTTCTGCCATTCCCCAGTCGACAGACATCCCCACAATTTCCAGTTCTTTGACAGCACAAAAAGAGCTGCTATCACTGTTTTAGAGCATATATTTTCCCTACTTGTATTTGGAAATAGACCTAATGGTGGTGTTGCTGGAACAAAAGGTACCTTAATAAGTCTTGGAGCATGATTCACATTGCTTTCCAAAATGATTAGATCAGTTCACAACTTTGAGGGATAATCCCAAAGTGTTGGAAAGATGGATGATTTTATTCAGCAAAGAACACTGAGCAGGGAATCACAGGGAATCAAAACTGAGCAGTGTCATAAAAGCCAAATGTAAACAGAGGATCCTAGAAAAGGCCATTCAAGTTTTAAAGTTAAGACATCAACCTTGGAGAGCAGTTTCAATCCAGGTTTGATGCCAGATCACCAAGGGCAGAGAAGTGAGTGGGAGAGAAGTGGAGTCCCTGAATGTTGCTGACCCTTCCTAATCCTTTCATTGACTGGGAAAAAAGATAAGAGTCTTGTAGCAGGAAGGAATTGCTGGGTTGGGAGGTTTTTCTGATAGCTGATGAGAGTGGGAGACTCCAGGGAAGTTTTACTTGTAGAATACTGGACTCTGCTGCTTCAGGAAGCTCTCTCTGGAGCTGATGACCTTGATCCATAGCTTCATGGAAAGGGAGCTCTGCTTCTTGGAAGATTTCTGCTGTTTGGAGCCTTAGAATCCAAGAGTTGGAAGGGACCATAGTGTCTATTTAGTCCAAGCACATGAATCCCATTTAAAATATACTTTGGGGAGGAAGGTAAGTAGTGCAATAGATAAAGCACTGACCCTGGAATCAGGAGGGTCTAAATGGAAATTCGGCCTCAGACACTAGCTGTGTAACTCTGGGCAAATCGTTAATCCTGATTGCCTCCAAAAATAAAATAAAATAAAACATCTGACACATGGTCATCCATTTGGATGGTTCAATGATCTTGCCATTATATTCTCTCAGGGAAGCTTGAGGCTCTTTTGGCTATCAGAATATTTTTCTGCCATCAGAAGTTTTTCTTTACATTTATCCAATATTTACCTCTGAAATTTTTACCTCTTGTTCCTAGTTCCTTCTCTTGGGACCAGTAGAGCAGGCTCAATTCCTAGTCTGGGTGATGACTTTTCACATATTTGAAGACAATTATCACATAGCAGAGCATCCAAGTCTTTTCTGCAAGCTCATTCAATTCATTTTCACATGGTGCAAACCCTTTACAATCCTGTCTAGACTTCTGGAAGGAGCTCCAGTTTATCGAGATCCTTCTTGGAAGATGGTGACTAGAATTAATAGAGTACTGCATTTGTGTCTGGCTAGGGTCTAGGAGAGTGGGATCTTTGCAGTCCACACCCTAGAAATTGTATGTCTCTTAATGCAATCTGGGATCTATTATTGGCTTTTTAAACCTGTCAGATTCACATTGAGCTTGTCTGAAATGCCGAATAGACTCCTCTTTGGCCATTCCTCCACCATCTACTTTTGAAATTTGGTTTTGATAGTTCCCTTTATTATTTCCATTTTATTAACTTCAGCCCTGGTTCTTATCTATCAAGAAGCTTTTGGATACAGATTTTTTTATCATGACAACTAGGCCTTTTACTTTTGAATCACTGAAGAATTTGAATGACTCAGAATTGATAAGCATATCAACTAGGCCTTTATTCAAATTATAGGTAAACTCATTCAATAGCATTAAGCTAAACATAGATGGAGGCCAATCAGCTCAGTGGATAGAGTTAAGAAAACCTAAATTCAACTTTAGCCATGTACTAATTCTAACCTCTGTCTTAATCCACTAGAAAAGGAAATGGCAAAACTGTCCAGTATCCCTGCCAAGAAAACCCCATGGTCAGGATAGTCCATAGGGTCCACAACAACAAAGTATAGATCTCTCCTATGGATATAGATATCTATCTCCACTACAGAGCTCCTTCCAAGTTGACATTGAATGATTAATGACCACTTTTTGGGGCTGGCTATTTAAACAAATCTCTATCTACATAATTATAATATTATTTGGCCTACACCTCATCTTGGTCATGGGAATAGGCAGAGTTGGAGAAACTTCTTTCCTTTTTTTTCCTATAATAATATTAATAATAACTTTGTAGAGCTTTTATAATCTGTTAGAAGCTGGCAACTTGCTTTGTTGCACATAGCTAGTACATGTCAGAGCTAGGATTTCAGTCTAATCTCCTGAACTCCAAATCCAGTGATCTTTCCTGCTCTACTCTGCTGCCTCTCAGCAGAAGGAGATTTCGGTGGAACAGTTTTAATGAAAAAAATTTTGTGTTTATGCTGGCTTAATGAAATGTCACTAAGAAAAATAAATCGAATTTGCGTTTTAAGAGTTTATAAGAACTGGGGAAATGTCATTGGTCTCAAAGGCTCAAGTGTTTTATTTTCCTTTTGGCCTTTCTGTCAGAATGAAATGATACCACTGGCTAAAAATCAATCATAATCTGCAGTTTTGCCTCTATTCCTTTTATAGCATATGTTATAAGGAGGCAGACGATTTCCCCCCCCCCCCCCAGTGGACAGACTGCCTATTTAGACTATACCATGAATGGTTATAGCCTTTCATTTTTGCCTTTTATTTCATCTTAGGTTGAGATATTTTCTCAAGGAGACTAAACATTACAAATATCCAACCTGTTATTGTCCTCCAGTGGAAGTGCTGGCGCTGGGGAATGTCCAAATCCTCGTCTCAGCACTATTCAGGCATCTGGGGACTTTCTAAAAGTGGGTACAGCTGCTTTTACCCAGTGATTCTTGGTATTCAGTGTCCCAGATTGGCACATCACAGCTGGCGAAGTATATAGCATTAGTATGAGAGGGGGGAAAGTTATTTTTATAACTGGTGAGCCTGCTGAAGTTCCATCAGGGTACTTTAAAGCTTGCTGTGTTTGTCAGTTTCCTTAGTTTGTTAAACAGATGTTTATTCTTTCATGGGATGGGTGGATTGGTGTGGTAGGGGTTGATGGCTTTCCAGATCTAAAGATCAATGAAAAAATTCTCTCACATGAAACAAATACAGATGGCATTGCCTTTTATCCTGTTGGTAGAGAATTTGCAGAATAAACACTTTCCCTCATTTTCATAGAATACAAAATGTCTGAGCTTTGGACATGAGTTTCTTATTTGTGTGTGCTTCATTTTTTTTAATCTTCAGCCTTTCATGGGCATCCCTCCCCCTTTTCAAAAGTCTTTCTTTTAGAATTCTGTTCTTTAAAATAATACAGTTGGTGATATGAAATTGTGAAGAGAGTAAAACTTTTTCTCCATAGATTTTAGGATTTCTTTGTAACTAAAAGAAAAGATGGTGTTGCAGAGTTGGTTTTTTTTTTTTTTTTTTTTTTTTTTTTTTTAGCAAACGATATAAAATAAAATAGAGCTTCAGTCCTTCCATTATCTAGAATTTATTTTATTTAATTTTTTTCCCTTTTCATTATAGATTGGTGGGCTTTTTTTGTGTGCGCTGTTATTCATTATTTAAGCTTTTGAGGTTTGATTTTGGCACCTGCCCATTCTGAATTTAAATGAAGACATTTGGGGCATGTGTGTGCACGTGATGAACGTTGTCTTGCTTTCCTCAGTGACTGAAGCTTTGAACTAAATGAGATTATCTTTAGACACTTGGTGACTTTTAATGTAAGCATTACTCTGTGGTTTATAAGACAGAAAATTAAAGCCCCAGATGACTTTTTCTTTGCATGGCAATTAAGAAAGGATATTGGATTTTAATAGTTAAGACAAGTAGAAAATAGTGTGTATAATTATTTTAAAAGTAAAATGACCTTGACACAATGGTACAATACACAAATTTCTTCGGGGGATTTTTCCCTCTGTGCAAACTAGCTTGTATGATGAATCCTTTCCTTTTCCCTCCAGTATTTTGAGGGCTTATCTCCTTGAAGTTCTGCACATTCTGGATAGGTTCCAGTGTATCGCTTTACTTAACAGGCCTGCCTCTTTTGCTTCACAAGGAAAGGGGGTCTGAGAAATCTCCCTGGCAGATTTCAGTTCAGTTCAGTGAAATGGTAGCTATCCAAAGGCAAAATGCAGTATCATATGAAGCCAGGTTTCCTTTTTTTTGGAAACATCTACTTAAGAAATGATTTCTTATTGAGAATATTAAGGTTATTTGTGCATCTGGTGAAGTTTGGACATGAGTTTAATCAACCAGTATGTCTCTTCCAACTCTATGCTATAATCAACTGGATTTTCTTAAGTGTGGATTGTGCCTGGTGCTGACCAGTCTAGCATTTTGTGCTTGAAGGATTGAAAATTGTTATAAATATGTTGTCTAGTTCAGGAAGGAGATATAAAGTAGCAAGCTCTAAAATCACAAAACACTTGCCACAAAAATAAAGTCAGATTTAAATAATTGGAAAGACATTCAGTGCTCTTGGATAGGCCGAGCGAATATAATAAAGATGACAATACTCCCCAAACTAATCTATTTATTTAGTGCTATACCAATCAGACTCCCAAGAAACTATTTCAATGACCTAGAAAAAATAACAACAAAATTCATATGGAAGAATAAAAGGTCGCGAATTTCAAGGGAATTAATGAAAAAAAAGTCAGAGGAAGGTAGTCTAGGTGTACCTGATCTAAAGCTATATTATATAGCAGCAGTCATCAAAACCATTTGGTATTGGCTAAGAAATAGACCAGTTGATCAGTGGAACAGATTAAGTACAAAGGGCAAAAAAGGGTACATCTATAGCAATCTAATCTTTGACAAACCCAAAGATACAAACATTAGGGATAAAAATTCATTATTTGGAAAAAAGTGTTGGGAAAACTGGAAATTAGTATGGCAGAAATTAGATATGGATCCACACTTAACACCATATACCAAGATAAGATCAAAATGGGTCCATGATTTAGGCATAAAGAGGGAGATCATAAATAGATTAGAGGAACAGAGAATAGTCTACCTCTCAGACCTGTGGAGGAGGAAGGAATTTATGACCAAAGGAGAACTAGAGATCATTATTGATCACAAAATAGAAGAAAAGTTTCTGTACAAACAATACTAATGTAAACAAGATTAGAAGGGAAGTAACAAATTGGGAAAATATTTTTATAGTTAAAGGTTCTGATAAAGGTCTCATTTCCCAAAATATATAGAGAACTGACCCTGATTTATAGGAAACCAAACCATTCTCCAATTGATAAATGGTCAAAGGATATGAACAGACAATTCTCAGATAATGAAATTGAAACTATATTCACTCATATGAGTGTTCCAAATCACTACTGATCAGAGAAATGCAAATTAAGACAACTCTGAGATACCACTACACACCTGTCAGATTGGCTAAGATGACAGGAACAAATAATGATGAATATTGGAGGGGATGTGGGAAAACTGGGACACTGATACATTGTTGGTGGAGTTGTGAAAGAATCCAGCCATTCTGGAGAGCAATTTGGAACTATGCCCAAAAAGTTATCAAACTGTGCATACCCTTTGATCCAGCAGTGCTGCTATTGGGCTTATATCCCAAGGAAATACTAAAGAGAGGAAAGGGACCTGTATGTGCCAAAATGTTTGTGGCAGCTCTTTTTGTTGTAGCTAGAAACTGGAAGTTGAATGGATGCCCATCAATTGGAGAATGGTTGGGTAAATTATGGTATATGAAGGTTATGGAATGTTATTGTTCTGTAAGAAATGACCAGCAGGAGAAATACAGAGAGGCCTGGAGAGACTTACATCAACTGATGCTGAGTGAAACGAGCAGAACCAGAAGATCACTGTACACTTCAACAACAATACTGTGTGAAGATATATTATTGTTACATGGGAAAATAGCTCAAAAGGTTGCAATTTTTAAAAAAAGGTAGAATGTGATAGAGACAAAGGAGATATTGGATTCTGAGTGGGCTAGAAAGATTTGATAATGGAGAGATCAATTTTCAGCTGAGGGAAATCAGGAAAGATTTCATAGAGTATATGCAACCCAGTGAAGTTGTGGTCCTTGGGGAAAGAAGAGGTAGAGATATAGAGGAGAAGGAGTACATTCCAGGCAAGAGGAGATGATCTTTTTGAGTAAGAATTAGGCTTCTAAATTAAAATAATTTCTAGTCATATGAAAAAATGTTCTAAATCACAATTGATTAGAGAAATGCAAATTAAGATAACTCTGAGGTATCACTACACACTTTTCAGATTGACTGAGAGCACAGGAAAAGATAATAATAAATGTTGGAGCAGATGTGGGAAAAGTGGGACACTAATACATTGGTGGAGTTGTGAATTGATCCAACCATTCTGAGAACAATTTGGAACTATATCCAAAGTCTATCAAACTGTATATCCAGCACAGTGTCTCTACTTTGATCCAGTAGTGTTGCTACTGGGTCTGTATCTCAAAGAGATCATTAAAAAAAGGAAAAAGATCTACATGTACAAAAATGTTTGTAGCAGCCCTTTGTGGCAAGAATTGGAAACTGAGTGGCTGCCCATCAGCTGGGGGATGGCTGAATAAATTATAGGATATGAATGTCATGTAATGTTATTATTCTATAAGAAATGATCAGCAGGATGATTTCAGAGAGGCCTGGAGAGACATGAACTGATATTGAGTGAAGTGAGTAGAACCAGGAGATCATTGTATACGTCAACAGAAAGATTATATGATGATCAATTTGTGGTTCTTTTCAGCAATGAGGTGATTCAGGATAGTTCCAATGGACTTGTGATGGAGAGAGCCATCCATATCCAGAGAGGGCTGTGGGAACTGAGTATGGATCACAACATATTTTTACTTTTTTGTTGTTGTTTGCTTGCATTTTGTTTTTCTCATTTTGTTTTTCCTTTTTGATCTGATTTTTCTTGTGCAGCATGATAATTGTGGAAATATATATAGAAGAATTTCACATGTTTAACATATATTGGATTACTTACTGTCTGGGGGAGGGAATGGGGGAAAGGGAGGGAAAAATTTGGAATACAAGGTTTTGCAAGGGTGAATGTTGAAAACTACTCTTGCATGCATTTTAAAGATAAAAGGCTATTAAAAAAAAGTATACTGCCAAGGTAAATAAATATATTCACAGCAAAAAAAAAAAAAAATTAGGCTTCTGCTGTCATAGTATTTTCAACTTCTGCATGTAATTATATAATGTATTCAACTTCTGTTTGTCATTTTGGAATTCAGTGGTATTTTGAATCAATCAATAAATTATCTCCTGGCTCTGTTACCATTTAACAAGTTTTTCTTTTGTAAATGAATGCACTTCCTTCATCTACTAATGATAAACAGGCAGAAGTAAAAAAAAAAAAAATTATCTGTAGATGTTCATTGAACATCTGTTTCTTTTCTAATTTGCTACTGAAAGGAATAAATAAGTCCTTGACAAGAGCTAGTATATATATATATATAGAATCATTATATACTTACTAGAATAGGGGTGGGGTGGGGGGATAAGCTTTCATTTATTGCCTACTATATGCCAGGCCCTGTGATAAGTGCTTTGTAATTCCTTAGTTAGGAGCCTCTTTTTTTGTTTGGTTTCTTTTAAATTTTGTCTTTTATTCTGAACTTAAACACTAAAAATAGTGCATTTCTGTATTTACAGCTGAACGCACAAGAGGGTTGTATATGGAGTTTTAATTTCCATTTCCTATTATTTGCATTTTTTAAAAAGTCAATATGATAGATTCTGTTTCCCTTTCAAACCTGTCCTGCTTGACCATTTCCTTCTGAACTTCCTTCTATTCTCTTTGTGCATTATGAAAAAAATTTCAATAGCTCTTTTTAAAAAATCACTATTGTTAACCTCTTCTTTTACCCTTAACATTACCTCCCTTCACCCCCAGTTAAATACGAAGAGAAAGAAAAAAATAAGCATGAACAAGCAAAGTGCCCCCAAACATATGCTTTTCTGTATCTTGAGTCCATGGTCTCTTTGTCAGGAGGTAGGTCACATGTGTCTTCATAGGTCCTCCATAGACATCATTGGTCATGGAACTGCTGAAAGTCTTTCAAAATTGTTTTTCTTTCCCATGTTGTCCCTTTGTAAATCATTCTCATGTTTTGTTTCCTTTACTTCCAGATTCTCAGAAATAATCTTTTGTCATTTCTTATGGCAAAATGATATTATATTCATATATCGCAATATGTTCAAGCCTTCTACAATTGGTGGGCATCCCCTTGGATTTTAGTTTTTTGCTATCATTTCCCCTTTTACTCGCAAACCCAGTTTAGGATCAAGAAGTTTTTCCACTTATGATTATTAATTTCCAGGATCATCTTCCTCTTATCTTCCTCCTAATCCTGCTTATTTCCCTATTGAATGTGATGTATTTCTACATCTTAACTTTCTCTCTCTCTCTCTCTCTGTTCCTGAAATTCTTTTTTTTTCTCAGATGCCTGCTCCCTTCATTCTTTCTTCTCTCTCTGCATGATATTCTTTTGTTTGTATATCCTTCCTTCTTTTTCTTTCTATATTACTGTATTCCTTTTGACCTTTTTCTTTCCCATATTGGTACAGAACTGAGCCATTATCCCACAGGATCCTCATTTGTCTTTCTTTCTTTCTTTCTTTCTTTCTTTCTTTCTTTCTTTCTTTCTTTCTTTCTTTCTTTCTTTCTTTCTTTCTTTCTTTCTTTCTTTCTTTCTTTCTTTCTTTCTTTCTTCCTTTCTTCCTTTCTTCCTTTCTTCCTTTCTTCCTTTCTTCCTTTCTTCCTTTCTTCCTTTCTTCCTTTCTTCCTTTCTTCCTTCCTTCCTTCCTTCCTTCCTTCCTTCCTTCCTTCCTTCCTTCCTTCCTTCCTTCCTTCCTTCCTTCCTTCCTTCCTTCCTTCCTTCCTTCCTTCCTTCCTTCCTTCCTTCCTTCCTTCCTTCCTTCCTTCCTTTCTTCCTTTCTTCCTTTCTTCCTTCCTTTCTTCCTTTCTTCCTTTCTTCCTTCCTTTCTTCCTTCCTTCCTTTCTTTCCTCTTCCTCTCTCTCCCCCCTTTATACTCATTGAAGACATTAAGATTCTAAAAGGAGACTTATCTCTTCTCTTCCCCTTAGAATGTTACACATTTTACTTCACAATTAATCTTCAGTTGCTCAAATAAATTTACTTTTTCAGGTTTCTCTGGACTTATGTGGTATTTCAAAGCTCCTAGTCCTGATCTTTTCATCAAAAATGCTTGAAAGTCCACTATTCCATTAAAAATCCATTTCCTCCTCTAGGATTAGACTAGACTTTTCAGGGTAAGTTATTCTTGGTCATAAGCCTAAATAATTTTTAAAATTATGTGTGGTTTTTTTTTTTCTGTTAACAAGCAAGCTTTTATTTTCTTTCTCTCCCACTTCTCTCCTACTGAAAAAGGAAAAAACAAAACAAAACAAGACTCTTAACAAATGTGCATAGTTAAGCAAAATAATTTTGCATATTGATCATGTCCAAAAATGTTCTGTACCTTTTGTCTATTATTTCTTCATCAGGAGTTCTCTGGAATCATTGCATTGTCCAGAGTTCTTACATGTTTCAAAGTTGTTTGCAGTGTAGTTCTTATAGATGTTCTGTTTCTGCTCATTTTATAACCATTTCTTGAAACAGTCTCCTTTGGGATTTCTTCTAGAACAATAGTATTCCATTATATTCCTGTACCATAATTGGTTCAGCCACTTCTCAGTTGATGTCTACTTCAAAAAGATCAACTATAAATATTTTTGTACTCTTGAATCATTTTCCTTTCTTTGATCTCTGAGGGATAATTACCTACTAGAGATATTGCAAGGTCAGAAGATATGCATAATTCACTAACTTGGGGTATAGTTCCCAATTGTTGTCCAAAATGGAAGAATTACTTTTTTTTTTTTTTTTAACAACCCCTTTGTTATTTTACCCTTTTATTAGCTTCAGCATAATAGGTATGAGCTAGAATGTCTAAAACTATAATGCTTTAATTTCACATCTCTAATTATTAGTGTTATAAATCTCTATCTTTTGCCTTTTGGAATATTGTATTTCAAGTTCTCCTCTTATTTATAGTAGAAACATCGAGATCTTACATGATCGCACCTGTGTTTATTTGGTGCCAAATTGTTTCTATGCATGTAAGATTCTCTTAGACATGAAATCACCTTGGATTTTGTCTGTAATATTCCTGAGAAATGTCCTTTTAGGTTATCTTTTAGGAGGTTATCAGCACTTTCTTTCTGTCTTCATTTGCTCTCTGGATTTAATAGAGCTGAAGTTTTCATTTATGTTTTCTTGATATGTAACATTCTTGATAAAACAAATCATGATCTTCAGGTTTTCAATATGTTAAATTGGTAGTATTAGCAAGAACATGTAGGTAGAGACATCTAATACAGGACTTGAGTTCTGGGGAAATTGGGGGTAGATTTTACAAATGAATGCATAAAGGTGGTAATTAATTTTAAAATAAAACAAAAATTAAATTTGAAAATTAAAAAAATAAAGATAAACCCAAGCAAGAAGGGACAGAGAAAAGAGAAAAAACAAAAATAAACAAACAGATGGGATAGAGATGAGAAAAACAAACAGATAGAATAAAGACCTTAGAGGATTTCTGTGTTTAAAGGAAGAAAAAATGAGGATTGTGTAAAAAAGAAGAATATTAGCTGAGTAGGGTGTCATGGAAGTGAAAAGCATACAGATGCTTCAGAAAGATCTAGGAAGATGACAGAAATAAAGACCATTGGGTTGATAGTGAGTCATTCATTAGTAGACGTCACTTTCTGGCAGTAGTCATGCCATTCTCCAGGCTGGTACTAACAGTCTTTCCAGCTTTCCATGGGACCTGTTAGAGCTCACATTATTATCAATCTACAAAGGTACATGCATAAGATGAGGTAAATTGTTGGTCTTGTTAGCCTTTCATTTATTTATTTCTGTTCTACAAAATTATATTCTTCATCAATAACATTATTATTATTATTTTTTTAAATATACAACCCTTACAATTTATTTTGCCTTTATACAAAGTACCACATTTTAAAATTGAAGTTTAAACCTTCTAGATCCAGTTCCTTCAATTTTTTTTTTTCTTTTTGGACTTAATAGTATTTTTTTTCCAAATTATATGCAAAGATAATTTTCAACATTCATTTTTATAAGATTTTGAGTTCCAAATTTTCCTCCCCTCTCTTTCTTCCTATCTCAGCCATCTGATATAGACTATACATGTACAATCATGTTAAACATATTTCTATATTAGTCATAACTTTTTTGTTCTTGAAAAAATAAATTTCAAATGATGAGAAACATTTAGGTGTGTGGAACCAGTGGAGTGAAGTAAAAACCTGTGTGAAATGTTATCCACAAAGACCAACTTTTTATTTTTGCTTTTCTTGCTTGGATTTTTTAAAAGATTGTCAAAATACATAAGCTTAATTCACACAGAATAAATAATATTTGGAATTGTTATTACATTTCCATATGATAATACCAAAGTAATTTAGTTTTTTTTCATGGGTTATTGGCATTTTGTGATTGAGGCCTGTCACCGCTGCTAAGACAACTCTGTTTAGCTCATTGCTGGTACTTTTTATTTAAAAAAAAAAAAAAAAAAAAAGCATTTTCAATAGGACCCTAGTTATGGTAGCTGATAGAATCAGACCTTAGGTTCTTAGGTTACATTTAAACACTCCTAATGAAAAGGACTTTTTAAAATTTTTTACCAATATTCATTTGCTTGGAACCTGTTATATTCTTAAATTTCATATAGGAGTCTCAGAATAAAGAGCTATTGTTGACTAAACTTAATCAGAAAATCTCAATCATACTGGCCCTTGCAAACCGTAATAGGGTTGCAGCTATGGGCTTTTGAGCCTGGGACTTAAAGACTTTGCATTTCATGGTGACTAATAGTAGAAATGGGTGTAGGCACAAAAATGCCAAAGATATCACTTTATTTTTGACCTATGACCTTAATGTGTTTTGGCTTTTAATACCGATTTCCTTACCATGAGCCAGTATAAAATTCCACTAGGAAACAGATGTATTGTGAAGAGCTAAGTTGCTGTCCCTTAGGACTTTGAAGCTGGAAAGAGAAAGTCAGATGATTCAGCAAGCATCTGCTGAGTTTGGAGGACCTCATACGTTGTCGAAATCAGGTGGGATAATAATATTATGGAGGAAACTAGGCGGTTCAGTGGATAGAGCATTAGGTTTTGAGTCAGGGATTTTTGAGTTCAAATCTGTCCTCAGACACCTACTAACTGTGTGATTTGGCCACTGTTTGCCTTACTCCACTAGAGGATCTTTGCCAAGAAAACCCTTGGACAGTGCTGGAGTGCTGTGGTCCAGGGCTCGCAAAGAGCTGGATGTGGTTGAACAGTAACAACAATATTATCACTTGATACTTGAACTTGGACTATGGTTTGATTCTCATGTACTTTTTTGGAAATCACTAAAATTTGAGTCACTTGCCTCTAAATCCTGGGTATTGCTATAGTATAAGGGATTGGTGTCCCTTCCTTAAGCGTCTCCTCCATTCAACTGATGAATTAATGTTCCTTAAACCCAAATTTGACCATGACATTCTCCTATTCAGTAAACTACGGGGCTTCCCTATCAATCACCTCCAGGGTCAAATGTGAAATCCTGGCACTCAAAGCCCTTCACACTCTGGTCCCATTCTCCATTTTCAGTGTTTTTATATCTTACATAGCCCCTTCCCCTATGTACTTCATGATTCAACAGCTTCCTCGCTGTTTTTTACACAAGACATCCATCTCTTGGCTGCTGGCAGTTTGACTGCATGCTTCCCATGGTCTGGAAATACTCTTCCTTCTCATCTTTCTTTGCTTCCTGGCTTCCTTCACATCTCAGCCAAAATCCTATCTTCTGGGAGAAACCATTCCTTATTTTTCCTTAATGCTAGTGTTTTTTATCTATTGATTTTTTTTTCTTCAATTTATCGTGTGTGTGTGTGTGTGTGTGTGTGTGTGTGTGTGTGTGTGTGTGTGTGTGTGTGTAGTACATTGGACTGAGTTCCTTCAGAATTAGGACAGACTTTTTCTTTGTAAGGGCTTGACTTAGCTTGGTATATAGTAGGTGCTTAATAAAGGCTTATTGACTTACCAACTTTTAGGGATGTCAATGCAATCTAATGCAAAAAGTGCTTGTTTGGAGCTAGGAGGACTGGCGAATCCTGACCCTAGGCTTTACTTTAATTTCTTTATCTGTAAAGTGAGGAAGTTGTATGTGATGACTCTCTGAGGCTCCTTTTTTTGCTCTAGCTCTATAATTTATGACCTTTAGACCTCAGTTTCCTCATTGAGTGTTCTGTTCTAGAGGACTTTTAAAACCTATTTCAATTTAAAAAATCCAATAATAGCCAATAACATTGAAAGTAGATCATGACTGTGGAGCTGGTAGAGTAGGTAAGGCAGCCGTACTTAATTTGCTTTGCTTCTTTGCTGTTATATGTTGATGGTTAGTCATGAAAACATGAACACTTTAGCTATTTTGGTGACAAATGCCCTAATATTAATTTTAGTAGTCTAGTACAAAGAGTTTTATAAACCATTTAGAAAGCTTTCTTCTTTTAATCCTCCAGACATTCCCATAATGGGAGGTAACTATTATTGTTACCATTTTAGAAATACAAAACCCAAAGGCTAGCTAGGTTTTTGGCTGGTCCAAGGTTACACATATGTAACAGCATGTAACAAGTCACAGCACATGTAGGTCTTCATATATCCTGTCCTTTCCATTTCCTTCCCCGACTCTGAAGGTGCCCAAAGAGAGCCTGGCTTATTGTACAGCTCTTATAAAATTCCCTTAGTGAAAAGAAATGGTTATATATATTTTTAGAGTTTATAGAGAGTTTTTCTGATGTGAATCATCAACATGGCATTGAGGTTATTGATGTTTTCTATCAGCAATGAAATGTAAGCACTGTTTGCTGCCATGGAAGGGACCTTTTCCTTCCCAAACTAGGTGGTCTACAAGCATTTAGTGCTTACCTTGGTAAGCCCTGGAATTACAGGTACCAGCAGACAGGTAGTCCCTGCTCTCAGGGAGCTTTCTTTCTTAAAAACAAAAAACAACAAAGCAGTAAAAGGGAGAGGGGGAATAGAAAAGACTGAGGGATGGTATTTACACACATATATTGTATCTAAGTTATATTGTAACATATGTAAAATGTAAGGGATTGCCTGTCATCAAGGGGAGGGAGTAGAGGGAGGGAGGGGATAATTTGGAAAAATGAATACAAGGGATAATATTATAAAAAAATTACTCGTGCATATATACTGTCAAAAAATTATAAATAAAAAAAAAGAAAAGAAAAGACTGAGGGAGAAGTTACTTGGCTGGGGGTATAAGAGAAGATGCTGACTGCAGCCTAGAGAGAAACAAAATTACCCCTTATTGTTCCATTGCCCATGTTGACTTTGACCATACTGCTGGTAAGATTTTATGGAATCCCACTCCATTTTTGCTCTTGTACCTACTAAACTCTTGGTAGAAGACTATCTGCTGCTTTTCCTGCCTAAATACTACTAGGCCTTTCCATCTACCAAGAAATATTCACAGAACCTCCTTTTTTCTGTTGTCTTCCCATTTTTGATACGATCTTTTAAAGCAGACACTGTTTTGATTGTGTCCCCAATGCTTAGCCCATGAGAAGTTTAATAAATCATTTTTGTGTTCCATTATTACACATTCTTTTTACTAAGCTCATTCTTGGTTAATGTCCATTTTCTTCATTTATATTTATATGTAGGTATATTTAACTAAAGGTATATTTATAAGTTTGGTATATTCTGGAGGATGAGATCTCCATGTACTAGTTTTAAAAATAGAAATGCCAATTTTTACCAAGCTCTTCCTTGGTCAATGTCAATTTTCTTCATTTATATTTATATGTAGGTATATTTAACTAAAGGTATATTTATAAGTTTGGTATATTCTGGAGGATGAGATCTCCATGTACTAGTTTTAAAAATAGAAATGCCAATTTTTACCAAGCTCTTCCTTGGTCAATGTCAATTTTCTTCATTTATATTTATATGTAGGTATATTTATAAGTTTAGTATATTCTTGAGAGTGGGATCTCCATGTACTAGTTTTAAAAATAGAAATGCCAAATTAACCATCTCTTGATATGAATTGGACATGTTAACTCTTCCTTCATCTCTTTCATTTTCCACTTAAGACCACCTGTTTGTTCACTAACAGAATTATCAAGTTTTCAGAGATTCAAAAAAAAGAACACATCTGTTATGAATAATTGAAACCTTAATCATTTTCTTAAGATTTTTCTTGGTATATTCATCACAGAAAGGAATAGTTGTGATAAATGCAAGTAAATATATAATTCTCATATCCTTAGCCCGTTTACCACTTCAAAAAATAATATCCTCTGATCAAATATAATATTGAAGAATTGAAGTGAAAAAAACATTAACTGAATGGTTTTTTTAGCTGTCTCTTGAAACTTGGCAAATGCTTGTTTTAAGATTGATTTTACACTTTTCCCAGAGGCTAAGAATAGTAGTTGCTATTTCACCTCCTATAACACCAATTAAGGTGCTTCAGTGATGATTTGTTGTTCAGTTACCCAGTTTATTCAGTCTGTTTGTGTTGTGTCCCAATAGATCACAGCATATCAGTACTGTCTATGGGGTTTTCTTGTCAAGGATACTGGAATGGTTTGCCATTCCAGGAGGTTAAGTGGACATCATTTAAGTGACTTGCTCAGGGTCACACCTTTGAACTCTGGTATTACTGATTCTAGACCCAGAACTCTCTATACGGGGACACCTGCTGACTTAGTGATGATTAGCATTGGGAATTTCCACCTTAGTGAACCAATAGATTGAGATGATGACTTTCACTAAGTCTCAGCCTGAATCCTTCAGGACAATTTTGACTGAGTTCTCAAGGATATGCCATTGGAACTCAATGTCTGGGGAGTGCTTCCAAGCTAGAAAGTGTGGGTCTGTTCTGGGACTGGGTATATTTAATTCAAGGACATCAATCCCCCTGACTTTGAAAGCAGTAAGCCCTAGGTTGGCTTCAGGGCTATGAATTTCCTGAAACCAATTATTGAAAATCATGTGTTCCATGTAAAATGTATGGGATTGCCTGTCATTGAGGGAGGTAGTGGAGGGAAGGGAGGATAATTTGGAAAAAATGAATACAAGGGATAATGTTATTAAAAAAATTGCTCATGCATATATACTGTGGAAAAAAATTCTAAATAAATAAAAACAAAAACAAAACAAAACAAAACAAAAAAACAATGAACCAGGATTACAAAGCCTTCTTTAAACTGGAAAAATAAACATTTTATTAAAAAAAAAAAAAGAAAATCATGTGTTCAATAACTGAGGAGTTGCAGTCTAGATTTGATCAAGGACTACCAGTATCAATTAAATCACAGTGCTTTGAAGTGTGGAAAAAACAACTCTGCAGTTACCCTGGGTGTGAGATATGAAAAAAAACTACATTTTCATAAACTGAAAAGGATTTTTGATAATTTAGTCCAAATCACAGAATTTCAGTTTGAAAGAGACCTTGGGGCTCACAAGTACAACCTGTCATTAATGGTGTTTCAAATGAAAACTGATGTGGATTAATTACATTTTAATCTCATTGGGCAGCTTTGGGGAGTTTTGCCATCTGCTTGCCATGTGTTTGACACCTGCTCTACCGTACCCCCACAAGTGGTTTTTTTTTCCCCTTCGGTTAAGGACTTTTAATAAGACAACCAATTCTGCCTTTGGAAAGCAAAGATACATTAAGCTCAAATCTATCTCATTCCCCATATCATACTGTGAATTCCTTGAGAGCAAGCACTGAGTCCCTTTATCTCAACACCTTTCTTGGTGTCTCAGGACTTAACAAGTGCCTGGCACTTCATAAAATGCTCATTGACTTGTTGACTCTTAAGACCAAGCAAAATAAGTCCAATTTTCTTCCATGTCAATAGTCCTTCAAAGATAACCATCATTTTCTCTTTCCCAATTCTTCAAGATTGTACATTCTGTTCTCTTTGCCATGTCTGTAGTTTAAAATGACAAAGAATAGAAAAGTTGAATTTTAAGAGACAGAACTATTTATATTTATAAGCATTAGCAATATTATTGAAAGCCATAATTAGTCATAGAAATAGAAATAAATAATAATAATAGAAATAAATAGAAAATAGAAAAGAATAGAAAAAGAATTAATAAAAAATTATAGAAATGCTTTTGAAAGTCAACCAACACTCACTGCACTGGAATTTAGTATATTCTATGGTTTTCAGTTGTTTAACACTAATGATATTGTTAGCTCTAGAAGGAAGTCTGTGAAAGCATTCTGGCCCCCTTATCATACCATCATCAAAGATATTCTTGATGTATGTATAGATAATCTTTATATTTTATAGGTCTGCCATCCCAGAAACAAAGCCAAACCTACTAGTCATAGGTTTTTATTGTTGTTTTGTTTTACATCAAGGTCTATTATTTCCTCCTCCTCCCTCTTGAGCCTTTGGTATCCTCCTCTCTGAGGACACATACCATGGACAGAGATTCCTGATAGCCTGAGCCCCTGAAGACTTGAAGAAGAGAAGAGAATTGAAATGGTTTCCCTTAAATTCAAGTTTTAAATAGATAAAAACTTCTCCCTCAAACCAAGGCCCATTTTTTAATGTTAGTGCTTCTGGTGATGTGTGTGTGTGTGTGTGTGTGTGTGTGTGTGTGTGTGTGTGTGTGTGTGTGTTTGGAAGTACATATGGCATGTACTTCATAGTTTCTGAAAGTATTAAAGTCACATCTTCCAGAGATCAGTGGAGACCTTGATGATGATGGATCTAAATAGGCTGGGAAATGAGACATGTGACAGAGACCTGAGCAATAGTGTCAACAAGGACACAAAATGAGGTGCTAATAGTCACAGTAGGGATAATAATCATTAATGATGATGATGATAACAGGTAGAATTTATTTATATAGTGCTTTAAGAGTTGCAAAGTAATACAGATATCTCATTTTACCCTCAGAATAATCCTGGGAGGCAGCTACTATTATTATCCCCATTTTACACATGAGGAAGCTAAGGCAGACACAAGTTAGTGCTTTGTCCAGGGACACATAGTTAGTGGCAGGGACTAGATTTGAATTTAGGTCTTCTATACTCTAGGTATGACAGCTTCATTGCTATTTGTCCTTAGCCAAGAAATCTGAGGATTTCCCAGCTGGAGAGGAGTGTCTGTATATAGACTGTAGCCACTGATAAAATTACAGATTCTTGAAATATTTAAATATAGAGTTATGGGTCTTTGATTTTTTTAAAATATTGGTCTAAAAGCATATCTGTTTAATTATTCTTTGCAAAGATTTGGAGTGCAAACTTGCTTCTCAAATGGGGTAGCAAGCAGGTGAAATTAAGTTTGGCTGAAACCCTGGGAAAATGTTAACAGTGAATGTCTTTTCTGCAACTGAACTGAAATCGGAGAAGATTCAGAGTTACTGTACAAGGTAGCTTTGTGCATATTTCTCTGATTGCTGAGACTGGAATTAGATGCTTGACACAGGCATCTTATAATCAATCCCCAAAGACAAGCAGTTCTCATTTTAAGCCTGTAGGAAAATTGGGAAACTGAAAAAGTAAAATAAGCATCCCCTTCTCAATTCTCTCTCTCCCCTATTACCCTGACCTTAGTCAAGTATTAATTTTTGGGGCGGTGGGTGGAGTTTACTGGGGAAAAAAATCCCCAAATTACTAAACCAAAAAACCCCAAAACAAACAAAATCTAACTCTTAGCAGGAGACTTTTTTCTTTCTTTGGTAAATCTTCTGTAGTCGTGCCCAGGACCATAAAATCTAAACTGTTTAGAAAGAATTCCCTTAATTAACATTTATAGGCTGTCCAGTGCTGTGAAACTGTAGGATGTGCCTTTAAAAAAAAGTTTTGTAGAAACAAAAAATCTGGCTTTCATTCTCAAGTGCCTCATAGCTTCTCTTCTTATCAGATAATTTGGATACAGAAATTCAAGGTGTGACTGTAAAGGAATGAAACAAATTTTAACATGCGGCTTAGTGAAATTCAAATGATTTTTTTAATAGTTATGATGAAAGAAGATCTGATCAAATATACTGAAAATTGCTTGATTTTTCTTGTTTGCTCTATTCTTGAGTAGAGCCAAGTGGGAGAGAAGTTGTAGAAAGTAGCAGTGTGGAAAAGTAAGAAGGAAACAGTAAAATTTAAAGTCACCAAGAATGGTGGAAAGGGAGAGAGCAAATCTGCTCTAGTAATTTAGGAGACAGTAAAGAAGAGAAGGCAGAGTTGTTCAGTCAGAATGAAAGAATTATTGATTGTGAAGAGACATCATTCTCCCCTACTACATAAGGGATGCTACAAAGTCAAATACCCTTTTAGTGTTACCATATTTTTCAGAAGAAAAGGGAAATATATATCATTTACTATGAATGATGTATGTTTGGATAAGATTAATAAAGATAAAGTTCAAAAAAGATAAAATTTTACTTTACTAAGATATAGTTTTACTTTAAAACACTCTTTAAAAATTATTGATTCTGTAGGTATTTTCCATTAACTTAACTAAGTACATGCTGTTTCCTCATAAAACAATAGAAAGCTCTTTGAGGATGAGACTGTTTTTGGCTTAGTCTTTGTCTCCGGTCCTTCATCCATAGAGAGCACTTAATAAATCTTTGTCCGATTAAATCGTCTGTATGCATGTGAGATGTTGAACTGTGTTATATGAGACCTCTTTGAGATTCCTTTCCTTTTCTATCTTTTGTCTGATCAAAGAAAATCAAACCATTCCTCCTATTTCTGGGGAAACTTTATTCCAATTTGCTGCTGGTTTAGCATCTGTGGTGTTCTTCATGCATCCACTTTTATGCATCTATTTTAAATTCAAGCTGGCATTAGTCATGTTTGAAGAATGATGTGCTTTTTGGCAATTAGTGCTGAATGCATAGTTGTGAGTGAAACAAGCTCCCCTCCCCCCATAACTCTACTTAAGAAAACTGAAACCTTATTATATAGTATATTTTAATGGTATATTTACATATCAAGAATACAATTTTCCTTTTTTAATGAAATGAACAATTATGGAACAAAAGTTAGAAAGTAATTCCTTCTTATTTCATAGCCTGTTTGAAAGCATTATATTATATAAATATATATGTATATATATATATATATATACATATAATTTTATATATATATATATGTCTATTATTATTTATTTAGTGAGTTTTGCTGAGGCAGTTGGGGTTAAGTGACTTGCCCAGGGTTACACAGCTAGGAAATGTTAAGTGTCTGAAACAGATTTGAATTCAAATCCTCCTGGCCATCTAACTGCCCCAGTTATCCATTTTTTTGGACTAATTTAGTTACTTTTCTAATTAGTCAAGGAAAATATTGATCACCGTCCCATATTTCATTTAGTGGGTGAGAGAATGATTGTAGAATAGCATGCCATAGTCCATTTGAAATAGGGAAATGTGAAGCTAATTATATTTTTAAGTTTTATAACTCCTTTGTTTGATATTTTTAAAATTTTAAAGAAATAGTATCCCAGTATTGACAAAAAAGATGTAATGATTAGGTATTAGGAAATATGTAAGATAATGTTTCCTTTTGAAGATTTTGTTTCATGTAATAAGTGTCATGACTTATTTTCTAAAGCCCTAGCAAGTTCTGATGAATAAATTCCAGTAAGTGAGGGAATGATGTGAAAATATCTTAGATGATACTGAGACTTTATGTTATAATATGCTCATTTTAGTTGGGGAAAGAAATACCTTTACTTGTTATATGATATGAAGCAACATGCCTAGGAACGAGTATGTTCTTGTCAGATACTAAAATTAGAAGAGCTTTCCTATTTTATATATTTGTGTAATCAAATTTATATACTTTAAACCATTGTTTTCTGCTGAGCATAGATATTCTGTTTGCTAAGAGTAACATTCACTTGTTTATTGGATTAATAGAGGCTATTAAGGAAACTATTGTTAAGTTCTAAGGAAAATAAGACTAAGATGCAATTTTTGCCTTCATGAAGTTTATATTCTAGTTAGCCTGTGGGTCCATAATAAATTTTTGATTATCATGAAATGGAATACTTGAACAAAATCTGTTAGCTATAATTTTCCCAACCAATTTATATATACATATATGTTTAAATTAAAAAACCCCCATACTTTAGTATCTTGTTTTTTTTATTAAATCTTGAAATTATACTTAATATAAGATTGTACTAAATGCATATTTCTCTTGCTGTCAGCTTTAGATGATTCTGTTGTGTTCTGAATTCAGTTCATTCAAAATTTATCCAGTGAGCAAGATGAGAAATGGTTAGTGACAATTATCTTCAATCTTTTAGTTTGTTTCTCTCATGCTTAAGCCTTATGTAGCAAATTTCACATCTTGTTCATTTGTTCACATTTGTTCATTTGTAGTTGACTTTTGTGGTAGAACTTTGAAGAATTTATTAGAAATAAAACATTTCTTTTAATATGACTTTTAGGCCCCAGCTGGTTCATGACCCCATATGGGTTTTCGTAACAGAATGTGAGGGGTGTGAAATTATGATTTATTTTCCAAATGGTTGATTTATAAAACTTTTGCCTACTTGTATACCTGGGATCCTGTGAAAATTTCTTGGGTGAAAAGGGGTCTTGAGTGGAAAGAGTTTAACAAGGCTGCATTAGGAGACTGGGGGAAAATGGGTATTTTTTTCTTATGGAAAGTTCTTGTTTGGTTAAATTATTTTCATTTGTTTCAGGGAAAGCATTTGTTTGGACAAATTGTAATTCTTGAAATGTTTTTGATGTGATCCCATGTGATGTGTCTTATCCAGATCTAACTTGTGTGCTTCTCTATTTTTTAGCCATTATCATTATTTTTTGGGAAGTGGGTCATTGAGGAAAATTTTTGTTCCAGTATTCTGTAGCCAGACCCAATGTTGTTGTTCTGTACCATTTTGTTAATTGATATTTTACCAAAATTTATTTGATATCTATACTCTGACTCAAAGACAAATGGGGTTTTTTGCTCAAAATTTACACAAGATGCATGTTCTCTTCAGTGTAGACTTGTTACTTGTTGATACCTGTGTTGGATTTTTATTTCAAATTTTATTAGTTGAATTTTCTGTTTTAGTTGTATCATCAGACTCAAAACAATACTAAATCTTATTTTGCCTTCAAAGACTTACTTGTGAACACTATCAACTCAGGGGATCAGGAAACGCTTTTTATAATGGGTGATAGCTGAGCTGATCACAGAAAGGATACCAAGG
The DNA here is from genome assembly GCF_048593235.1 of Sminthopsis crassicaudata. NCBI lineage: Eukaryota > Metazoa > Chordata > Mammalia > Dasyuromorphia > Dasyuridae > Sminthopsis > Sminthopsis crassicaudata. The sequence goes on from NC_133622.1 coordinate 31,364,290, forward strand.
CCTGATCTTAACAGGTTGAAGAGAAGCACATTGTACATGGCTTGGAAAACAAGCTGTGTGAAGTCTTGTATAGGAAGCAAAAAGTCCATTTTTACTGGAACAGCAATTTTGACTGGAAAGAAGTCAGGAAAGGGAAGTGGGAATTAGATGGAGAAGGACTTTAAATGGCAATTGAGAAGGAAAGGTTTCTTTTTTCCTTTTTTTTCCCAATTATTTATTTATTTATAAAACATATGCATGGGTAATTTTTCAACACTGACCCTTGAAAAACCTTTTGTTCCAAATTTTCCCCTTCTTCTCCCCACCCTCTCCTCTAGCTGGCAGGTAGTCCAATACATGTTAAATATGTTGAAATACATGTTAAATCCAATATTTGTATACATATTTATACAGTTATCTTGCTGCACAAGAAAAATCAGATCAAAAAGGAAGGAAAAGAAAAACTGAGAAAGAAAACAAAATGCAAGCAAATAATAACACAGAGAGAGAGAATGCTATGGTGTGGTCCACACTCCGTTCCCATGGTTCTCTCTCTGGGTATAGATGGCTCTCTTCATCACTGAACAAGTGGAATTGGTTTGAATCCTCTCATTGTTGAAAAGAGCCACGTCCATTAGAATTGATCATTGTATAGTCTTCTTGTTGCCGTGTGCAATGATCTCCTGGCTCTGCTCATTTCACTTAGCATCAGTTCCTATGTCTCTCCAAAACTTTCTAAAATCATCCTGTTGGTCGTTGCTTACAGCACAATAATATTCCATAGTATTTATATGCCATATCTTATTCAGCCATTCTCCAACTGATGGGCATCCACCCAGTTTCTAATTTTTTGCCACTACAAAGAGAATTGCCATAAATATTTTTGCACATGTGGGTCCTTTCCCTCGAGAAGGAGAGGTTTCAATCTGGGAGTCAGATTGAGAAATAAGCAGAAGGAATGAGAAAGTAATAATCATTAGTGTAAATGGCTTTTTCTAGAAGTTTGACAACAAAAAAGAAGAGTAATATGACATGATACCTAGAGGAGGTGATAGTATTATGATAATATTAAGTGAAGGTTTTTAAGGATTGGAAGAAACTTGGAAAAGTTCATAGATAGCAGAGTGAGATCCTCTAAATAGGGAGATGATGAATATAAGAAAAAAAGTTCCAGAAGGAGCTTAGAGGAATTAAGATCAAGGATCTTTGTCATTGACTGAAGCAAGAGAGGGTAGATAATGTGGAATGATGAAGTTTTCAAGTGAAGAATAGTAGATGGAAGAACTTTATGAGGAATGATCTCTTTTTTTTCTAACTAAGGGAAGAGATTAGGTCTTTTGAGAGAGAGGAGAAGGGATATTATGCTTTACAGCATTGCTTAACCTTTTTCCATTTGTGATCTCTTTTCACTTCAGAAATTTTTATGTGACCTCCAGGTGTATAGGCCTATAAATCAAATATTTACTGATAAAAATGATAATTTCATGACTCCTTATGGGGTCATGAACTATGATTTAAGAAGCTGGTTTTTAGGAAGCTTGAAAATCCTTGTGGAAGTTTGGAGTAGCCATTACAAAAAGTGTGGTCAATTAAGAAAGAAAGAAATGTCTGCTGCATAGCAATGAGAACCAAGTTGAGACTTGATAAGACTACAGTGGATCTTTTGTAGACTTAGAAGGATGTGCATAATATAGCTGTCAGAAGATGAGTTTTTATGTGTAGTGGAAATAGGCCATTTAATTATAGTCTCAAACTCATTTGTAGTGAATGAGATTAAAGTTGTTTAATGCTCATTTGTAGTTATCCTAAAAATAGGGGTGTTCGCTCTCACTCTCACACGAGTACCATTTTGTCAAAAATTTTCAGATTAATATCTAAGAAAAACCACCCCCAAATTTAAAAGTTATATTTTCAGAGCTGTGATTTTTTTGCAACTCTCACCATTAGCAGTGGATTAGAGTATCACAATCTGAGACTGTGACAGGCTTCTGTCACTGAAATAAAAATATTGTAGCAGAATGTCTGAATAATGATATCTTCTCTTTCGAGGTGTGTAGCAACAAAGTCATATATTTTTGTGGGCGCTGATTTTTAGAACAAAGTATTTCGTTAAACCAGAGTGTGCTTTGCTCCTCCTTCCCCCCCAGAATTCTCTTTGCAACTTTAAACTTTCAGCAAATATAATGATTGGTTGGTGATGTTTGTTAAATTACTAGGATACTTAGGGATTGGAATGTGGGCTGATTTTCTCTTATATAGAATAGCTGACTAGTCTTTCTTTAGTGGGTTTTAAAGTCTCCCATATCAGTTTAGATCTACATGCTTGGTTTATTATCATGGAAGCTGAGTGGAGAACACTATTTCCATGAAAATGTGTTTTCTCTTATAAAGATTCATTGTGTAGGTTTAAGAGCTTTCGATATACTCTGTGTTTAGGTGAAAGTAAATCCTTTGTAAATTCAGGTTTTGTACCACTGCCTGCTTCCACCTTCTTCCTGTTCATTCACCAACCATTCCCCTTTCGTGCATTCGTGTTATATAGGACATGGCTGTTTATGGGGAAGTAGTTTTATCTATTTGGATGGAACTACGCTTTAATGAAGAATTGACATTTTCTTTGTGCTCTTGGCTGCTGTTTCTGTCAGATTTTTTTTTTTTTTTTATTCATCCCAGATTTGGCAGTCTTAAGTTTGGCACAATTAAAATAGAATATGCAAATCTTTTTCTTTTGAATGTCTATCAGGCAATGATATTGCAATCCTATACTTGTGGGTTTTTTCTTTTAAACTCAAGTGTAGGACTTTACATTTATTTGTATTATATGATATTTTTGCAAGAACAAGCAATTTTGTATTCCCTTTTAATTCCCTTTAAACAAAAATGATTTATTAAAAAGATAAACCAGATGACTATAAGGCTAAGTTGAAATAAAAACAGTATTAGAACTATGAAGAAGATGAACATTTCTGTCAAACTAATGGGGGAAATTATTAGAGTAAAAATTGATAGTTTTTCTCTCTGGACCCTCAGGTAATCCCCTGAAAATCCATTTTGGTCACAGAGAAGTTACCTTTCTACATTGGTAAAGGGCATTTTCTTACCAGGAATTCCTTACACAAATAAAATCTGGTTGGATTTTGAGGGGTCTGATCCTCCCCTCAAATGTTGGTCAGATTGATTATGTAAACTGGAAAAAAAAAGAGTTTACATAACAATCATAGCATAACGTGAATGCTTCAAAAATGAAAAGAAACGGATTTGGGAATAAATATTGTCAGCAGATTTGAATAAAAGCCTAACTGAATCTGTTCAAGCATGGAATAAATTTTCTTCACCCTACTGTGCCATATCTTGGCTTCAATTCAGATTGGGTTCATGGTCAAAGTTGCAATACCACAGGCCATACCAAGTTAATCACTGGCCTTATGGTGCTTTTAGTCACATGGGCTGACCTAGTCACATGGGATCTTGGGTAGCTTTTGACAGAACTTGGGTTATGAATCAACAAAACTGAGTATCTTAATGTCTCTGCTCCTGTTTTTGAACAGGTAAAGTTGGTTGGATTCAACTGGAACTGGCAGAAATAGGTACAGTTGAATGACTTCTATGTTGGCTTCAGTTTAGAAGAAATTGGGTACCAGAGACATAGGATCATAGCTCTTGAGCTGGAACCATCTTCAAAGGTCATCTTGTCCAGCTACCTCATTTTATAGATGAAGAAACTGAGGTTCAGATAAGTGACTTACTCAAGATCACACAGTGGCAGAGATGAGATTTGGGTTCAGGTCCGGTGTACTGTCTCTAAGTGAATGAATCATACATATATTGGGGGACTCAGAAATTTTTGTCTTCTAGACTTAGATATAATTCCTCTGATTTACTGGAGACTTTGTCCGATGATCTCTGTTGTTCACTTATTTCATTCGTGTTTAACTCTTTGTCACCCTGTTTTGGTCATTTCATATTTGCCATTTCTTTCTCCAGATTATTTTACAGATGAGGAAACTGAGGCAAACAGGGTTAAGCAAATTGTCCAGAGTCATATAGCCAATAAGTGTCTTGAGGTCAGATTTGAACTCAAGATGATGAATCTTCCTGAGTCTAGGCCCAGTGCTCTATCCACTACATCACCTAACCTTGCCTAATTTTTTGTGTGTCATTAAAATGCTTCTTCTGATGAACTGCATCTGAAGTCCATACAATAACAAAGTGATCTGAAGTAGTTTTCATTTTCATTACAACTGTCATCCTCCTGCTGTTTTTTGTTTTTCCCAACATAATTCTTTTAAGTCTAGCATATAACAGGCTGAACAATAGGAACTTGGGAGGAGCTATAATTTTTTATTTCCTTTAAGATTTTTTTTTTTGTATTTCCTTAAAGATGATGTCATTTAAAACTAGCCAGAGCCATAGTTATAAATTCTTGCACTGGGACAAATTCAGTCACTAAAGAACCCAGAGGCCAGTTCTTCTAGGTCAAAGGAGAGAGGCAGCAGCTTGACCCCAGGGAATCTGATTCATGTCTCTGACTTGTGAAAAAAATCTTGAGAATGAGCTGTCAAGAGGCAGGGGAAAGAAGAGGGGAAGATGGCAGGAGAGAAGAGTATAGGTATAAAGGGGAAAGAGGGCTATGGTGAAGAGACTATTGGGACAGAAGGTCAAGTAAGGGGGTTTGGATATTTCCAATGTCAAGGGCTATGGTGAGTCATGGAGGGAATTCTTTATCCCAGGTCAATGCCCTGGTTGTGAATGAGAGGTACTACACAATAAAGTCTTTATCTTCTGAGAAAAGATAACAAAGCATTTTCCTCACTTTCCCCACTCCATACTCCTTTAACAACTGGATTGTATGGTATAGATTTTGCTGTGACTTGGTTGTAAACATATTCTGGACAGAAATGGGAAAGGAATATGTAAGTAAAGGTTAATGAAAATGCTCTTGACATTGTTCCTTTATTTCCACGGTAGAGTTTTTAGTTCAGTACTAACAGAGTTGTCTTAGCCTATAATAACAATTTCTTCTTCTTTAGTTCTTTCTTTTCTGTTATGACCATTTGAAGTTTTATAGTGGTGGATCTCATTGGATGGGAGAATTCAAGATAGGATAATTATTGCCTCAACTATAACCATGGAACTCTTTCAACACTATTGGCTTTGATGCTTCTCATTTTATTCCAGGGGTGGTCAGAAATGTGCTTATGGGAATGAGTTTCTTGTTCAAGCTATCTGAGTAATGATCAGGCACTGTTTGTCTGAATTTGAACAAAAAATTCATAATAAAAAAGTTCCATGCAATAAGAGCTCACTCTGATCCATTAATTCATGGGTTTATGTGTTTTACTCTGTATATTTGCTTTCGACAATAAATTTTTGGGGAAGTCCAATTATTTTAGATCTTTTTGGACTATCTTTGAAGGCAGTTTTGGGGTAGTCTGAGAAACTACAAAGTATTGAATAGACTATTGAATTGAGGTTGTGGCATTTACACAAACACACACACACACACACACATATATATGTATGTATGTATATGTTACCTTGTAATCTGGAAATGACACCATTTTTTTGTTTTCTGAATGTATTAAAAAAAATCATGTTCTTCAAAAAAAGTTTCTCCAAACAAAAAAATCACATCCTTCATAAATAAATAAGGCCAAACTCAACTTGAATGTTTGAGTCATTATCAACAGCAGGATTTATTGACCTTCCTTCCCTCCATATGCTCTGAGATTCAGGGGCAACTGGGTTCTGGTGCAAGAGCCTCCACCCCCTCACTTAATGCATTGTCACTGACTCTCCCATCATCTCATCTCCTGGCTTACCTGACTTCCTTTAAGTCACCACTAAAATCTCACTGTCTACAAGAAGCCTTTCCTGTTCCCCTTAATGTTAGGACTTCCCCCTGAGATTATCTGCTATTTATCCTTTCTATACAGAATTGTTTAGATGTGTTTTTCCTCATCAGATTTTGAGTTCCTTGAGAACAAGGACTTCTGAATTTTTTAGCTTTTTTTGTATCCCCATAATTTAGCACAGTACCCGATACTTGATAGGCACTTAATCAATGTTTAATAACTTGACTTCTCATGGGAGTTTACATTCTAATGGGGGAGACACAAAACATAAGGAAGAGAAAATCAGAAAAGGTAGTTAGTTTTGTTTTGGGGAGATTTAAAGGTAGGTTTCACTCACTAACTATTAGCTGATTTTCAAATTAAGTTTTGAAAAATTTGTTCACAAAACAACTACTAGAAAACTAGGATTTTTAATGGAAAGAAAATGTACAAGATAGACTTGAGTTTTTTATTGCTTAGTCTTATTGGATGCCTTATCTCAGTGGTGTCATAGTATAATAATATTGTAATAATGTAGAAGAGTTACTTTTGGCTTCTCTACTGAAATTACCTCTGCCAGAATTTAGAGCTGCAAGATAATTTAAAACAATGTGAATTTTTCCCTATTAACTCATTCCAATGAAAATATCCAATAATGTTGAATTTGTTTCCATGCGACAGGTTGACTGAATTGAAACTCTTCCTTGTTCTTCACTGCTCTTTAAAATTCTGAGTGAAGTCACTTTCCCTTAATGCTAAATAAAGTTTCAAATCAAAATGATCTTTGCCTTTCTTTTATTTATTTATTTAATTTTTAAAAATTTTTAGTCTTTTGTTCTGGAATAGGACCAATGACATCATTAAGGTGATGGCTTGACTTGTCTGTGAATTGGATTTGAATAGGGCAGAACTGCTCATGATCCTTCCTTTAAGACATTTAAAAAAATAAGTTAGGAATACACGTGGAATCCCAGCTAGTGGGGAGGCAGAGGCCAGTGGACCCATTAAGCTGAGGAGTTCAGAAGTTCCCGGGGCTATGTTGGTTGATTGTGTCAGCACCAAGGTTAGCATCATTATGATGGGCATAGGGATATTAGGGTGATGCAGGACACTCGATTGCCTTAGGAAGGGACAAATTCTCCAAGATCAGAAATGGAGCAGGTCAGTGTTCCCTCCATGAGCAGTGAGATTATCTGTGAGCCCGTTGAAATTTCAACCGGGAGAGATGGCGAGACCTAGCCTTTAAAAAAGAAAGAAAGCAAAAAAATTCAAATGCTTCTTTATCTCTTAAGTTCCTTACAATAACTGAGTAAGGTTATTGTACTGAGAATTCCTAAGAAATGGGTCAGAGTCACTTTTTAGATTTTGAGGACCAGAAAAATCCTTTTATGATTAAAAAAAAAAAAAAAAGCTCTTCAGATGCATGTGAAAGCATAGAAAAATAAAGGCTAGATTTAACAATGTATAGTAATAGGACAATGCCCACTTCATATGAAATGTGCATCATTTTTAATAGGCTTGATTTCATGATTCTTTGCACTACCACGTTACTTCTAATTCAACAATTCATTTTCCCTTCAAGCATTTCAACATTCTTCCTCTGTTCAGAGTCTTGGTGATTTTGAATTTTCACATTTTTGTATACAGTTAGGCTTGGTCATTGTCATACTCCTAATTTAGTATTCCATTTTAAAAGAAACAGTGATTTCTTCCTGTTTCTATTACTTTATGATTATCAAGGTTCTACTAGCTACAGAATGCTCTGCCTTCAGATAATCTCCCCTTGGATATAATTGAATAGCTAACATTTATATAATGCAGGTTTGCAAAATGCTACGTATTCTAAGGGAAATAGTAAATAAAAGAGACTTTGATTTTTTTTTAAAAGAATATTAAATTAACTGATATTTATTAAGCACAAGCTATGTGCCAGGCACTGGGCTTCGGTGCCCCCTATGAGTCTCTGCCTACTTCCAATCCCGGAGAATGTGAAACAGAGAATATGAACCTTTTCTGGCTCAGACGTTATCTTTCATTAGGCGTAATTCTTATGAACTTCAGGATTGCCTTGATTCTGCTTACCCAGCCCTTCCTGCTGTAGTTATTCCCTGCTCTTGACTGCTTCCTTTGGCCTTTAAATTCTGTCTGATCCTTTTGAAATTGGCTATTTGTATACAATCCAAGAGACTCTTTCTTGCCCAACTCTTGTGTGCCAGCCTTATTATATTCAGAGAGCTTCCTCAACTGATGAGGTGCAGAATAATAAATGTTTTCAGCCACAGTAACTCACAAAGACCATCTACTAAGTTGGAGAGGAATTGAACTCTCCATTGGGAGGGAGGGAACCAACACCAATAAAGTCACAAATGAAAATAAGTAGGGATCCCTCAGATTTACTTAGACAAACCTAACTAAAAAATAAACAGAAAAAAAGAAGAAAAACCTTTAAAAATCTCAAAAGTTAAATATGATAGACCTCTGGTGATTCATGCATGGGAACAGAAAATAGAACATTGATTCTCAACTGTGCCTGCAGGGTTAGAAGTTTAATAACATAGCTATGCCCCCCCCCAAAAAAAATGCATTCACAACATGCTTAAGTTTAATCTTCAGTAGCTTTTTTCCTCTATCACTTTTGTAAGTTTAGACAATCAACAAAACAATAAATCAAGCCTTGATTTTGTAGTGTTTTTGAATTCTGAGGTATAAATGTTCATTGAAAATTTAACAGTTGAACCACTGGCACGAGCTAGTATGATCTGGTTCTGTCACACTACTGTATGTGTGACATGCTCACAAAATAGGACACAAAACACCCCACAAACAAATGCGGAAAAAGCAGGAATGTTAAGCACTTTGTGGACCATGATATAATAAAAATTATAATAAATAGAAGGCCTTTAAAGGAGTCAGAATTAATTGGACATGGAATAACTAATCTTTTTTTTTTTTTTATCTGTTTGAGCCTTTCTTTTCTTTTTTTTTTTTAAATTTCATTTTATTTAGAATTTTTTTCACAGTATATATGCATGAGTAATTTTTTTTTCATAATATTATCCCTTGTATCATTTTTCCAAATTATCCCCCCCTCTCTCCATTCCCTCCCCCTGATGACAGGCAATCCCATACATTTTACATGTGTTACAATATAACCTAGATATAATATATGTGTATAAATCCAATTTTCTTGTTGCACGTTAAGTGTTAGATTCCAAAGGTATAAGTAACCTGGGTAGATAGACAGTAGTGCTAACAATTTACATTCACTTCCCAGTGTTCCATCTCTGGGTGTAGTTATTTCTGTCCATCATTGATCAACTGGAAGTGAGTTGGATCTTCTTTATGTTGAAGATATCCACTGTGGAATAGCTAATCTTAAAAAATTTGTGGGTCAAAGAATAATTATAAAAATAAAATAGATATAAGATACCCTTAAAGGGAATGTTCTAATAGCTAGGAAAAAACTAGGAGCCTTCTCTTGCTATAGAAAGTAATGTTTGAACTCAGTTTTAAAGTGGCTAGCAATAATTCTGTATAGGTAGACCTTTCTTTCCTTTCAATAACGTCCTGAAGCTTGGTAATAGGATGACTGAATGACTGAGTAGCATCAGATTTATAAGCCTTATTATATATTGTCAGTTGGGCTGATAGATGGTACAGTGGGCAGAATGCTGGGCCTGGAGTCAGGAAGTTCAAATTTGGTTTTAGACAATTACTGTATGACTCTAGGCAAGTCACTTGGCCCTGTTTGGCTTAGTTTCCCCTTCTATTAAATGAGCTGGAGAAGAAAATGGGAAACCACTCCAATATCTTTAGGGTTTGAACTGAACAATAAAAATATATTGTCGTTTGTTTTCTAAATTGCCTCATTCCACAATTACCCACTCAGAATAGCTTTTATGTTTTCCCACAGCTCTGTTCAGTGTTGAATAGTATTACATCATTTAACTATTTTTGAGAGTTTTAAAGTGCAAAGGGGTTTTAATTTGTATTTTTCTGATCATTTGGAGAATTTGGACAGTTTGTCAAAGAATATAAATCCGGTAGCTTCTTAACAAAAGAAATATAGATTACTAATAATTACCTGACAGTTTATTCATTTTGAAATAGATGATTACTTTTATAAATTTGTGTCAGTCAAGTGTTTATTTTTGAAGTGCTTTTTCATTAAAGCTTTTTAATTTTCAAAAGATATGGATGGATAATTTTTCATCATTAACTCTTACAAAATCCTATGTTCCAATTTCTCCCTCTTTTTCCTACCCCTACTCCTAGATAGCAAGTAATTCAATATATGTTATACATGGTAAAAAATATATTAAGTCCAATATATGCATATGTATTTATATAATTATCTTGCTGCACAAGAAAAATCAGATCAAAAAGGGAAAAAATGACAAAGAAAACTAAATGCAAGCAAAGAACAACAAAAAGAGTGAGAATCCTATGTTGTGATCCACACTCGGTCCCCACAGACTTCTCTCTGGGTGCAGATGGCTCTCCCCATCACAAGGTCATTGGAACTGGCCAGTCAGCCAAGTATTTATTAAGAACCTTCTATGTAGGGAGGGAGGGGATAATTTAGAAAAATGAATATAAGGAATAATGTTTTTAAAAAATTACTCATGCATATATAATGTCAAAAAATTATATATAAAAAAAAGAACCTTTTATGTGCTAGACATTGTGCTATGTGCTCAAGATACCAAGAAAGGTAAAATATTAGTCCTGGTTCTCAAAAAATGCAGCTTAATGGGGGAGAAAAAGTGCAGTTATGTACAAAAGTACACTTGTAAAAGTGAGATTTTAGCTGATATATGAAGGGAGCCAGAAGGTGGAAGGAAGAAGGGCAGATGAGATTCTTGTCAGATTGTGTGCAGAGCAATCTATGTAAGGTGGCAGGAGATCAGAAAGGAGGTGGGGGTGGGTGCCATTAGGAAGAGCTTTGGATACCTAGGATATTTGATCCTAGAGATGATAGGGAGCCAGTGGAGTTTATTGAGCAATCAAATGGCACACTTGTTTTTAAAAAAGACTAATTTTGACAGCTGAGTGGAAGATGGACGTACATGAGGCAGATTGACCAACCAGAACGCTCTTGTAATACCTAGCCATGAAATGATGAGGGCCTGGCTGCATAAGAGTAGTTGGAAGAGTAAAAGAGACAAGGAAGGTGGAAAGGTAGACTCCATAGCATTTAGCAACTCATCGGTTAAAAGGTGTCAGAAGATAAGTTACCCAAAATAAGAGCTAAATTATGCGTCTGGGCGAAGGAAGGATGGTTGTGCCCTTTGTTGGAAGTTTGGAGAAGCGGGCTTTGTTTGAGGAGAGGGTTTTTGACATCATGAGTTTAGTTCAAACTGTTCAGACAGTTGGAGATTGAGAGACTGAAGTCAACAGAGAAGTTAGGGCTGGAAGAGATTTCAGAAATCACCAGCAGAGATACTTTATGAATTCTAGATGTCAAGTTTATGGCAGAGATGTTAGCTATAGTTTGATTTATTTTCCTTTGATCAGGGGCAAACAGGAGAATAAGCATTCCTTTTTGTTCCGTGGTACTTCAAACATCTGTGATTTTATTGTGTTAGTACTCTCTCCCCCAGTGTAGAGTTCAATTCCTTTGTAGCTTAGTAGATGGTCCTTTGTGAGTTATTGTGGCTGAAAACATGTATCACTCTACGCCTCTTCTGTGGAGGAAGCTCTCTGAATATAATAAGGCTGGAGCCCAAGGGCGATTTCTTCATGAAGCCTTTCCTGGTTCTCCTCAAAAAATTGTATTCATTTTGAATATATTCTACGGATACTTGGATATGTATTGTATCTCTTTCAATAGAATGGAAACATTCTTGAGAACAGATATTGTTCACACACATTTGGTATTCCCAGCACTCAGCAACAAAGTAAACACTTAATAAATGCTACTGGACCGACTCCCCAACTGGAATAACAGATATACAGCTTATTACCAGTCCATACCCCAAACCTTCCTAATTTAATAGAACCTGCTAGAGCTTATATTCTGCTGACAGAGTGGGTTCCAGATCCAGAATCACTTCCTACCAAGATGAGGCTGGGAATGGTTCTGGTGAACTTTGGTTGTTTGTTTATTTTGTTTTGTACTTAGTAATTTCTTTCACTGGTTTGAAAAATGTTTCTGTAATTTAGATTTATTTTCTGATTTTTGGTGTTTTCATTTGGAGGAATTGTATTGAGGGATGTGAGTCTAACTGAATTTTTGTTACTGCAGTCCAGTTTTTCCCCAAGAATTTTTAGTGGATAATTTCTTTCCCAAATATGTGTGTGTGTGTGTGTGTGTGTGTGTGTGTGTGTGTGTGCGCGCGCACGTGTGTGTGTATTTACTACTATGTGCACTGTAAATTTTAGAAATTTAAATATGAATAAGATGACATAATATCTAATTCTAGTGGTCCTCAAACTTTTTGAATAGGGGCCAGTTCACTGTCCCTCAGTTTGTTGGAGGGCCAGACTATAGTAAAAACAAAAGCTCACACTCTGTCTCCGCCCCTCAGCCCATTTGCCATAACACGGCGGGCACATAAACGTCCTCAGCGGCACCATCTGACCCACGGGCCGTAGTTTGAGAACCCCTGATCAATAGGAAGCCGTTGCAGTTTATGAGCAGCAGTGTCTTGTTCAGATCTGTGCTTCAGGACTTTGACAAACATGTGGCAGATGGTTTAGAATGAAGAGAGACTCGAGGGAGAAGGGCCAATTAGGAAGTTGGAGCAAGAAGTGATAAGGGCAGGAATGAAGCTGTAGAGAAAGGGACATAGGGAAGGGATGTTGTGGAGGTAGAAGCTGTAAGATTTGGTACCCAGTTGGATTTGAGGGGTGATTGAGCATGAGTACAGACCTGGAAAGATAAACTTGAATGCCTAGAAGTCATTGATTGTAGGGTGAAATAGACTTTTCAATGTAAACTGTCTCCTGGATTTGACTTTCTCATCATTTCCTTTTCATCCTTTTCATAATTCAATGTTTCACACTTCAAACTAGACTGAAAGCTGATCATATCTTGGCTTGCCCTTTGCTCTCCATGTCATGCACGTTACCCCCCCTCCCCCACTGTGTGACTGTGCGTACACCATGGAGGACCCTGCTTGGGGAGGAGTTTGAATTACATGACTTCTAAGGTCACATCTTGCTCTAAATCTGTGATGTTTTACATGTCTATTTTTAAGTTTTCTTTAAAGTCTCTTGTCCTCTCCTTAGTTCACTAAAAGATTGCCCTCCCTGTTTTCTTCTCTGTCTTCACTCACTTCCCTTTTCATATTTGAATATGAAGAAAAGCCTTTGGATAGACATACTTTCAACTTACTCTTGTTCACTGCACCCAGAGAAGGAACACTGGGAAGTGAATGTAAAATATTAGCACTACTGTCTTTCTACCCAGTTACTTATACCTTCGGAATCCAACACTTAAAGTGCAACAAGAAAATTGGATTTACACACATGTATTGTATCTGGGTTATATTGTAACACATGTAAAATGTATGGGATTGCCTGTCATCTAGGGGAGGGAGTAGAGGGAGGGAGGGGATAATTTGGAAAAATGAATACAAGGAATAATATTATAAAAAAATTACTCATGCATATATACTGTCAAAACAATTTTATAATTATAAAATTAATTTTAAAAAATAAATTACTCTTGTTCTCTTTCGAAGTTTTCTAAATATCCCCTGAGATGCATTTGAACTCTTTTGACGTTTGCTCCCCTAGTTTCTTTTTCTTTTCTTCTTGCTCTAGCTAACATTTCTAAGACAATGTGGTAAGGTGACAGATGACAGCCCTGTGTCCCATTTATTTCTTGGGGTGGTCCCTGCCCACGTTTGTCCATCTAGCTTTGGGTAGCATCAGCATGATCTGACTAGTGATGTGAGCTCTGCTGGATGCAATGGCCAAGGCTTGCATACTGCTTTTGCTTATTTTGGAGAGCCCATGAAATTTATCCATTTCAGGAGAACATGTGAACTCCCTCCCAGCCACTGGTGTCATTGAAAGGTGACTTTATTTAGGAGAGGAGACAAGAATAGAGATTTGATTTGAATAGAAAGGGGTAAAGAAACCAGAAATTGAACAGGGCACTATAGAGCCCTGGAGGCTGAGCCAGGTTTCTTTCCTCAAAGAATAAGACTCCTCACTTAAGGGAAACAAATATATTTAAATTTAAATCCTTCTTCCCATTTCTTATGTGAAAAATGGTAAAACAACATGTTTCTGCAAACATTTTTTTGAGAGTAAAGAAATAAAGCTTGTTTTCCATTATCCACTGGAATTATGGGATAGAGAGTGAGAGAGAAGGTGTGGACCATCTGGAACAGTGAATAATCTATAAACCCCTCTGATTGCCTCTGGGCGAGTTCTCTGAGACTGTAAGTTACTGAACAGTTGTCTCTTTGCCTCTGGAGATGGAGTTTCTCTCAGGAAGCTCTCTCTACATCAGTGAAATTAAGGCTCTGAATAAAAATTCATTATTCACTGGAAAGTGGGGAGTAAGAAGTGACAGGGTTTGGATAGAGTATAAAACAATGAATAATGTAAAATAATTTCTCTTTGAAACAAGGAGAAGATTCCTCTTCCCTGTGTTTTATTCTTATCTTCCTGGTTTGTCTTTACCTTTTGTTTATAGCTGAGGTCTAAAAGGAGAGGAAGATGCTATTTGGTGACAAATTAAGTGGACTTTGGGCTTCAGTGAAAATTTTTTTTTTTGCTTTTTTTTTTTCTTTTGTGTTGAGAAAGAGACTCAAGTCTTTCTATCTTACCCAGGTTAGAAGCACAATGGCTACTCATGGGCTTCTTCTTACTTTATGCCTGGTTTGCCCTTCCTCAAGCACCTGGTGGCCCCCACTCCCAAAGGCTCCCCATGTTAGCATTCTTCCATACAGAGGCCTGGCTAGCTTTTAGCAGCAGGATAGCCCAAAACTCTCAAGCTCAAGTAATCTCTCAGTCTCAGCCTCCCCAGAAGGAAAGGATGACAGTCATGGGTCACTAAGCCTGGTGAAAATTATTTTTCAAAGAAACTATGGTCAACTTTAGTGCAAATGCTTTCAGAAAATTCTGATGTAAGATTTCAGCTTCATTATAATTATTAGTCAGCTGTTTAGACAAAGACCACATAAATGAACTTTGCTTTGGTCACAATAAATTAATATTGGAATATTGCTATTTGTCTTGTTTGTCAAACCCATGATTTCCTTATAAAGAGTACAGCATAGAGATCTGGAGATCTGGGTTCAGCTCTTGCCTTAAATACTAAGTATGTAACGCAAGTTTCAGCTTCTCTAGGTCTCAGTTTTCTTATCATAAGATGGATATAAGTACCTACTTCACAGAAGCATTAAGCTGAGCACCCTTCACAGAATCAATGGGTTATCCCCTGGGAGATCAGTGAACTAGGGATGAATCTAGGTTTGGACTTGTGTTTGAATATTGATAAATTATAGGACGAGGCTGCTCTTTGCTTTTCTCATCTCTTAGGAAATCAGTGCTTGCACTACATACATGAAGGGTAGTTTTGAGGAATGCTCTTTGTAAAGTGCTACTCATAATTATCAGTATTTATTATTAATTCTGATTTTGCACATACCTTGGGATAGGGAATTCTTATTGCAGCTGTTTTGTGTGTGGGTAGCCATAACATCTATTTTATCTTATTTTATTATTATTTTTTTTTTTTTTAGGCTAGGGTTAAGTGACTTGCCCACAGTCACACAGCTTGGAAGTGTTAAGTGTCTGAGACCACATTTGAAATCTGCTCCTCCTGAATTCAAGGCTGGTGCTCTAGCCACTGCGTCACCTAGCTGCCCCTTAAAATCTATTTTATTAATGGGAGATTGCTGTTGTTTGAAAGCATAATTTCCAAATTTGAAAAAACCCAATATTTTAGTGATTTTTTTTCATTTGAATAATCTTCTTTATGCTTTCGAAGAAGATACTTATTTACAAAAGTTCTTACTCCTTACCCTTTGGTATTTATAAGGATAGTTGAAAATTATTTCCTAGAGGCAGCTGCATGGCACAGTGAGTTGAGGACTAAACTGAGAGTCAGAAAGAAGTGAATTCAAATCTAGCCTCAGATACATAATGGCTGGTGTGACTCTTACTTAAACTTTAACTTCAGTTTCCCCATCTGTAAAATGGAGATAATAATAGCACCAACTTCCGCAGGATGTTAGGAGGATTAAATGAGATGACATTTATAAAGCACTTAACAAAGCTAAAGATAAATGTTAGCTATTGTTATTATTTACTTCTAGCTGTCATCTTCAGGGTGTGAAGCTCATGGAACATATGTACTCTTTGAAAGTGTAAATTAAGAAAAGAGTATGATTTAATATTAGTGGGAGGGGAAGAAGACCTTAATATCTTTTAGTTTTATGACATTCAGTTCAATTGAAGTCTTTCTTACATTGCTTATTCTGCATAGTAAACAACTATTAAAATGCAGCATAAAACTAGAACTATTTACATTCTTAAAAAGATATAAACTTTCACAAAACAATCATAGCCTGTTTGCTCTTCCCCCCCCATTCCGATGTCTTTTCCAACTGTTTACTTTTAATGATCTGTTACTGTGTTTCTTATGTAACCTTAGTATTCTTTTTTTTTTTATAATTCTTTTTTTTCTTTATTACTTCCCATCTATCTGATTTTTTTTGAGTATTCAATGTCATTTTTATTATACAAGAAAGAAAGATGGAAATAAATAAATAAATATATACTCCATTATATTCCCAATCTCTGGGTAAGTAGTTTTAGCTTTATTTCTTCCCCTGGTGTAAATATTTTTGCACAGACAAACCTTTCCTTTTAATAACATCCTTGGATATGGGCATGGTAGTGGGATCATCAAGTTGAAAGGTGGAATATTTATTCTTTACGGTGGAACCTTAACTCTATATTTTTTTGTTATTCTCTGAAAAAGACTGTCAAATGCTTCCCGTTCTCAGTCAGTTTGTCAATGAACATTTATGACTAGCCTATCATATTCCAGGCACTGTTAAATCCTGAATATGTAAAAAGAGGCACGGTCCCAATCCTTAAGGAGTTTATAATCTAATGAGAGAGGCAACAGGCTAAGAAATATATATAAACAAGTAATGTACAGGATAAATATTGCTGTTTGCCTTTTGTTTTCAACGAGGACCATTGACAAGTGATCATTGGCAATGTCTTAAATTATCTGTGAGTTGGATTTAAGTGAATCAGAGAGAAGCACACTAATTAGAAATAATTCAAAGAGAGCAGGGACTCTGCAGCCTTTGACAGTTGGTCACTCTATTCTCTTCCCTTTTGGTTTTGGAGATGCCTTTCTCTCCTAGTTCTCCCGCCTGACAGTTCTTTTTCCAGGATCATTATGTAGGTGAATGAAACCTTCTAGTTGAGAATGAGGATTGAGAAGAAGCCATTGGATTTGACAACTAAGAGATTTTCCATGGAATGATGAAGTTTGAGACTGGATTGTAAGGGAAGAAAAAAAAAAAAGAATGAGAGCAAAATGGGGATAGCTTTTGTAGATGACTCTGAGAGTCTTTTCAGGGAGTGTAGCCATAAAGGGCAAAAAGAGTTATTGGATGAAAGATGGTAGAAAAATGTGTGTGTGTGTGTGTGTGTGTGTATCAAGTGAGGATTTTTTGAAGGGTGGGGTAGCAATGGGCAAATTTGTAGGAGCCAGTAGACAGGAAGAAGTTGAAAATAAATGATAAAGTAGGGCTGACAGAGGGACATATCTTTTGGAGGAGACAGTCTTTTTCCTTTTCTATCCCTTCCCTTCCACTCCCTTCTCTTTCCCTTCCCCTCCCTTCCCTTTGCCCTCCCCCTCTTCCCCTTCCCTCCTCCTTCTCTTCCTCCCCTTACCCTCCCTTCCTCCGATCCTTTCCCCCAATTTTGGGATGACATTGTGTATTGACTCTCTCTGTTTAATAATCTCAGACCAAGCTGATTTCAGGAAGTAGCTGGCATCAGACTATGACCAAAATGAGGGGCTGCCTTAATTCTAAGTCTCTTTGGCAGGAAAAGTTGTTCAGTTCTGGGGTTATAATAGTAGATTCCCAGCAGTGTGGTCCACCCTTCTGATTTATTTTTTCTTTGCTTTGCTTTTTGTTTCTCAGGTGTTGTGCAATTGTTTTATATTTCTCCTTCTTGTTGTTGACAGGCTGTTTGAATGTATTCAAAGAGAACAAAGTGAAGTGAATTATTTTCAAGCAAGCAAGCAAACTAATACCAGCCTTTGCCACCTATTTTTCTTAAAATGACAACAGCTGTCTGGCAAGCAAATAAGAACTCCAGGCCCACTCCCTCTTTCCATAAAAAGCACCAGAACAGTCAAACAAAAAAAGAAATAAAACTTACATTTTCCTAATCTTTCCTAAAATATATTAACTTAGTAAAACTAATTAAATTAGAATTACTCTTCTTTTTAACGGACATTTCTTTCTTCAGTAATATTTTCTTTTTTCAAATACATGTAAAGATAGTTTTCAACATTTATTTTTGTAAGACTTTGTGTTCCAAATTTTTCTCCTTCCCTTCCTTTTCTTCTCCCTCCCCAAGATAGCATGCAATCTGATATAGGTTAAATATGTGCAATAGAATTATTCTTGAATAGGTCTCATAAAGTAGCTGCTCATCCATTTAAAGAACTTGCCTGGGTTAGAGGATATGGGTTCAAATGATCTTTGAACAAAACATCGAAATTCTCTGGGCTTTGGTTTTTATATATGTTAAAGGCTGGAGTAGAGACTGGGCTTCAATTTTCTTATGCTGATCATTCATTTACATGGAGAATGAAATATATTCAGCTTCTTTCTTTGCAAAGCTCATTTCTCCAGGCATTTGGTTTATCCTAATTTTTCACTATGTAGTGCAAAAATCCAGGCTGGGGAAGTTAAATCGAAGCTCTCCCAATCATTCTCGTTGTCTGCATGTTCCTGCACCTGCAGCTAACTGCTTGTGGGATTCCAAGATTCTTTGTGGCCTCAGGAACTATTTTTACCACAAGAGCTCTCTCAGCAGTTATTGGTCCAGATGTTTTGTTAGATTCCAGGGATACAGATGTGTGCATGGGAGCCAAATCTCAAATTTGAATTGTATTTGGTGACCACAAACCCATTCTAACTAATTCCCAGGGTGAAAATTCATGCAAACTTGTGGTTCCATTGTGTATGGGTTGATATAAAATAATACCAGACAACTAGAAGGAACAAACTTACCTACTCTTCCTCTGAACAGTATTGCAAACATATTTTTCCCCCCAAAAAAATCAGTTTTCCCTTTTCTTAATTTTTCCTTAATTTGAATCATAAAGTCCTTCATATATATATACACTACACTAAATCTGTGTATGATGGGTTAAGCTGAAACTCAATCACGTCTTGTTTCATTCCCTGTGAAAGTCGAAAACAGCTGTTCATGGTACCATTTGTACAAACAGCAGAGGCCGGAAACAGTTGACACACGTACCACTCTGCTTTGGTTGGAAAACATGAATAAGGTGGCCAAGGATGTTGGCTTTGTATGTGATTTAATTTTCACCCATACCTGGAAATGGTCTACCGAGCTTATATTATGGAATTTACTTTGACTTTTACTCAGTTATTTGGCGGATAAGTTGAATGTCAGTTAGATGCTGCCTGTTTTGTATGACTCCTTTCAAACAATGCAGAGTGTTCTCATATCTTAGAATAGAGAGCACAATTATTATTATCCTCATGTTGTAGAGGAGACAGCTGAGGTATGGAGAGGCTATAACTTTGTAAGGGCACAACATTGTGAGTCAATTAAATTTTGATTCTCTGCTCATTTCCATAGATTTTGTTGTCTTATTTTGTAGTTGGATTTATAATTACTATTAATCATTTTAGAAAACGGCAGAAAAGTAAAGAAAGTGAATGTTGATACATTGAACCTGTGGGAAATATAGGGCTAGGTTTTAGGATCACCAAAAACTATAAACTTTCCTTAGAGATTACTGAATCTACACATTTCTGCATACAGTTCTTTCTATAAACACATTAATTCTGGTGATATGTACTTTTCCTAACATAATAGCTGTCAAATGATCCATAAAATTCTGGAGAGAGGAAGGGCAGTGATTGCAGGAGAACCCCAATGTAAAATGGAAAGGGGGTACCTGCCATCTTCAATTTCCCTCTTGCTTTGGTCGCTGAACTGTTCCCCAATGAAAAGCACATGTTAATTTTGTTAGGCAGTACCTTCTGCTTCTCTGGAGCCAAGCTGCATAAGATCATTCCCTTTTGTAAGTGGTAAGATTTTCCCATACATAAAAAGTGCTCCTTATGTGCTCTTTAATTTTCCTCTTCTCCATACTAAACTCTCTAACTTCATTCATCTGATCCTTGAATGGCATGGTCCTTATTCCTTATTATCAATCTGGACTTCTGACCACAGTATAATAATCAATATACATTCAAAACTGTAGCACCCATAAAAAGACAAAGTGTTTCAAATGTGATCTGGAACATATGAAGTGCAATACAAATGTAAAGTATCTTAATTATGTATATAACAGCGGACTTGCCCAGTGTCACACAGCTAAGAAGTGTTAAGTGTCTGAGTCTAGATTTGAGCTCAGGTCCTCTTGACTTCAGGGCTGATGCTCTATCCACTGCACCTCCTAGCTGCCCCATTACTCACTGGTTCTTGCTACCTCTCTGATTATCCAAATTATATTCATCCTTGGACCTTTGGTCTTTCTTGTACCAGCCTGGTGTGAGAGGCTTATTTCTTTGTACTGCATTTCATTCTGTTTATCTGAATTGTTGTTTCAAGTCCTTCATCATTGATTTTCTACAGGTTTATTATATCTTCCCTTACGACTATATTATAAAATCCTTGGGGACAAGGACCATCATCTCTTCCTTTGTGTCACCGTGAGCAGCAAAGCAGAACCACAGACAGATAAATTGATTTGGTTTGGAGGCAAAGATATGTGATGCAGTCTCTGTCCTTCAAGAGCTGTGCACGTTCATAGGACCGGAGTTGAAAGGGACCACAGGGACCACCTGTTCTGTCCTCTCCCCTCCCATTTTTAGATGAGGACACAACTTCAGGGACATGAATTCTTTTGGCCTGGGCTCACCTGTTCAGTCCCCTCCAATTTTACAGATAAGGGAGATTAATTTCTTTGTCCTTTCAGTATCAGAAGGATTTGAACTAGATTTTCTGACTATAGAATTCAAGATGATGTGATAAATAATTGCTAAAGAAAATTAAATGTTATAAGACTAGGTTTTCCGACTGATCTGTAAAATGGGGATAACAGACCCTACCTTTGTATTCATTCACTAGGATCCTCCTTTCTGCAGGATTCTAGATTATATGCTGATGGAGCTACAAAGATGAAAAAGTCCCTGTTCTCAGGAAAACTATTTCTAGGTACTGGGTGAGATAAGATAGGTATTCAAGAAACTGTCCAACTAGTTCCCAATTTAAGTGAATAGGGAAATCCATCAAGTGATAGCATATATTTGAATCTGTACTATTTGAAATTATTATGTAAAATATGATCCCAATGGAAACATGCGGTACAAATACAAATAACATGACCACTTCATGAGATTCATCAATTGCAGTAATAGAGACTTAGCGGTGATGGAAAATATCATGTCACAGGCGTATAGAGATGTCAGAAGCAAATACTTCTTCACTTCGTTCTTCAGTACATTCCTGCTTGTTTTTTGGCAATAATGTCAGTGTTAAGAATGATTCATTTTATTAAGGGATATTCCAGTGGCTTTTCATTGGGAAAAAAATTCACATTTAGAGGGCAGGTAGTTTAAAAAAATGATGTTACGGATGCTTAGCATCCTCTAGCTCCCTTTTCATGTGTCACGGTCACAGAATTAGAAGAAGCACTTGTCGTATTTGTCTTTGCTTTGTATGTCACTGTGATCAAAACAGTTGTCATTTAATGTCCATCCTAACAGTAATGAGCCTCTCTGTTCCAGACCAGCCTGGTCCTCCGATAGGAGACAGCTTGTCAAAATCAAATGCAAAAGGACATGAGCACAACTATTGAGATGTTCTAGTTTAATTTAGAGGAAGAGGGATGTGGACTTATTTCAAACTAATGTCCATTTCCTGCTGTCATCAGTTGAGCTTTTCAACGATAATAAAATGATAAACATCATAAAAAAAACTGTTTCAGCCAAATGCATTATAATAACTCTTTGTCTCTTTTTATCTGATATGAAAACTACTTAGTGACTGCTAAGATTCTTCATGAAGATAGCTAAACAATAATGGTTATGCAGAGTGTTTCAAGTCTCAGGACAAGTTTTAAATTAATAAAGCTTTTAAGCATAATGGAGGTTATTGTCCAAGTTCTGTCTCTCTCTCTCTCTTTCAGTGTGTGTAGGTCTCTGTGTCTCTGTCTCTCTCCCTACATATATACATACATACATACATACATACATATATATACATATATATATATATATATATATATATATATATATATATATATATATATATATATATATATATATATATATATATATATATATATATATATGAATGTATATCCGTATTCTACCCATAAATGTGACAGGAATAAAATCAAATATATTAAGTATTTCATACAGCATGGGGTATGTTTCTATTGCTCCTCCCAGACCCAGGCAGTCTATAGTTTATAGTTCTTTACCAGCCTGCAATATTAAGGCATGCTTCAAACCCAGTGAGTGAAGGACCAAAGTTCAGGTGCTTAGTCTTAGACAGCCACAAATCTGGCTTCACAGGCTCCTTGCAAGCTTCCTCCAGATGGTTTCCCCGTCATGAGCAGAGGCTCACTATCCTGTGGACGAACTCTGATTCTGAGGCCAGAGGATTTCTCCTTTGCCTCCTTTGCTCTCCTGGGTCCTCCGGTGTCTCTGGACCACTGGCTTATTGCTTGGGTCACAAGGGACCTCACTCACCCTTTGTATGGGTTCTTCAGTGGTGGACCCTTGCAGTGGGCTTAAGGGTGGTCCCAGCGTGTCAGGAGACTTCTGCACCTGCTGTTTCTCCTTATAGCCCTCTTTGAACAGCAGATCCTTATCTTGTCTTAGGTCATTTCCTGCTCCATCTCCTTGGCTCTTTAATTCTCAGCCTTCGGCTTTTAGCCAAATCTCGGTTGCTCCTGCCTTTCTTCTCCCTCTTCCTGATTGTTGGCCAAATCACGTTCCTGCCTCATTAGTCACAGTAAGAAAAAGTATGTGTGTGTGTGTGAGTGTATGTGTATGTGTGCATTATCCTTTTGAATCCTTCCTTTGTTACAAGAGTGATGGCAATCTCTTTCTTAATCTGTGTGATGTAGCCAGGTGCTCATAATGCTTCTAGTGTTTCTGACAGGGAAAACAGTAGAAGGTGATTGTGGTTGACAAGAGGAAGCACCGGCCCTAACTTCATTTACTGATGCCATTCAATGGGGAGAACTAACGATTTTTGAAAATCAGCTGCTTTAGGGCTGAAGAATTACAGAGAAAATAAGTAAGCCCCCCAAACTGGTCCTTCAGAAGCAACTGTAAAATCTCTCACCAGTGGGGAGCAGCTCTTGGCCCATGTTTTTCTACCAAAATCGTGCTGAAAATATCTTAAATGAAATTTTCTTGATGCCAGAAGTTACATTCTCTACCCCTTTCTCACTAATTAATTAGCATTTGGAATCTGCTGTTCTGATGGAATGTATTTTGTTGGGTGAACCTAGGGAGGAAGTCAGGGTTTTTGCATTTTCCTCCAGACTTTTTATTTTATCCATAATTGTGCTCTCTTGGCAAGAAAGCATGAGGTTGACAACTTTGTGAGTTCAGTTCACACAGGAGTTGAGCCATCACCCTCAAGATGTCATTGATCGTGTTCAAGAATGAAGGATATAAAACAAGAACATCTATGACAAGAAGAGAGATGATGTAGTGAATAATGGACTAGGGAGATCTGGATTAATACTGCTTCAAACACTTAATTAGCCCTGCTAATTATATAATTGTTTGTGAAGCTACTTGTGGTATTCTTTGAAAACCTAATTTCCTATCTTGCGGTTTCATAGAGAACATTGCTGATGGTGCTTTTGATTATGGGTAATGAGAGATAGCCATTGAGTATTAAGATTTGCATATAAGTGTCATTTATCAAAAGGAAATAACCAAGAAAACCCTAATATTAACTTTTAACTTCTATATATGTAGGGTCTCTGATATCTGGTATGGTCAGGGAATCAATGGTTAATATGGAAAACACTAATAAACAATTGAAAAAATAGAATAAAACATGAAAAGCAGTGTGGTGGTAGAGATGGGGAAAGCTGACTGAAGAGACCTCCAATACATGTTGGTTTCATGATGTTGGGCAAGTCACTTAACCCCTCAATTCTCTAGACAATTTTCTAAGTGTCTGAGTTGTAGACAGAGTGTCAGCCTATAGAAGAAGGAAATTCCTGATCTAGCACCAAAATTTTAGGTTCAGTCTTTATCCCTGATACCTAGAATAACATATAATAACAATAACCTAGAATACCACATCCTGAGGAGAGTTTACTCTTTTGTGTGATGATATGAAAAGTGCAGAAGTAATCTTTGGCATCTGTGGGTTATTGAACAGTAGTGTTATTGCTTTAAGAATGACCAAGAGATGGTATGAATTTCATTTTAATTGGCTTATGAAGTATAGACGTAATTATTAGCTGTGGTTTCTGGTGAAGAATAAAAGAATTTTTATTGTAGCTCAAGTTGAGACTAATTATATTTGTTTTTAATTGACAATCTACATTTTTTTATTTTTTATTTTAATAGTTTTTATTTACCAGATATATACATGGGTAATTTTACAACATTGACAATTAGCAAACCTTTTGTTCTAATTTTTCCCCCCTCCCCCCCCCCCCCCCCCCCCCCGTGGCAGGTTGACCAATACATGTTAAATATGTTAGAGTATAAATTAAATACAATATATGTATACATGTCCAAACAGTTGTTTTGCTGTACCAAAAAGAATTGGACTTTGGAATAGCATACAATTAGACTGTGAAGGAAATCCAAAATGCAGGCGGACAAAAATAGAGGGATTGGGAATTCTATGTAGTGGTTCATAGTCATCTCCCAGAGTTCCTTTGCTGGGTGTAGCTGATTAAGTTCATTACTGCTCTATTGGAACTGATTTGGTTCATTTCATTGTTGAAAATGACCACATCTATCAGAATTGATCATCATATAGTATTGTTGTTGAAGTATACAACGGACAATCTACATTTTTAAAGAAAGCACTGGATGAAGGCTTGCTGCATTATATTTTCTTATTATTCTGATATTTGGTAAGTGAACGATGTGAGATTGAGAAATTAAAGTGATATTTTTTGTGGCTCACAACTCACACACATCAGGAGTAATGATAAAAAGTCTAGAGCATGGAATCCTTCCTTGGGAAGAGTTCCAAGCTAACGATTGACCCTGAGAGTATAGAGGACAATTTAGAGATGTTAGATGCAAGGAGACACAATTGGGACATATTATGCAGTTAATAATTTCGCCTTTAGCTGATCCTGTAACAATACTCATTTACATATATACAGCAGGAGGGAATGTAATGGGTATTCAAGGAGCACCAGCATCTGGTGTGAGGGATCGCCGAGCCCCTTCCAAGGCTGGTCATCCATCATTGGTACTCAGCTCTCACCTGTGACTCCCAGATGCTATAGCAAGCACAGCAACCATTCCCTGATATAAAACATTTTGGTAGATGGGCTAATCCAGGTTATATTGGGTAACCGAAAAACCTTAAACCTGTTAGTGAGTTAGGGGATGGTCTAACCCATGCGTGTAAAGACTCTCTCCATTGAAACTAGCAGAAGAGAACAGTTTGTGAGCATGAAAGCAGCTCTGGGGAGCCCTTTGAGCTTGGCCGGCCATAAAGATGCCACGGTCATCCATTGCGCGCCAGACCATTAATAGTCACCCTGACTATTGTCTTGCCACTGGCCTTTGATGGCTGGAAGAGACAGAGGCTGGCAATGTTGTGAATCCAGTTCACACAGGAGTCAGGCCATTACCCTTGGTTCTCTTCAAAAATGAAGGACATAAAACAGCAACATATATGACCAAAAAAAAACCAGACGATGTAATGGATAGACTATTGGACTTAGAGTCAGGGAGATCTGGATTTAACACTGCCTCAAACACTTAACTATTCACTCTGTGGCTCTGGGTGAGTAAATTCACTTTCTCAGCTTCATCAGAATACAGTGTTTCTGGAAGCCTCAAATGAGATGATGTATGTGTAGTGCTTTGAAAACCTTAAAGTTCTGTATAACTAATGACTAGTAAGGTAGGCAAAAGATAAAGTGTGTACCCAGTATGTAGCAGTGTGTATATCATACAGTCACAGAGAATTATGGCTTTGAGATCGCTGGAGCCTTGGATTAGCTTACATACAGATGAAAACATACTTTAAGCCCAAGATATTTGTTAGTATGTCAGCACTGAATGTTATCACCTAATTTTCCTTAGGCAGGCAGCTCACTCTCTATAAAGTGTCAAGTGACAAACATGGGAAACAGAATGTGACAGTTTGTGTATGTGGATTCTTGTGTTTGTTTATTTGTAGCTGTCAGATTTTTGGCATAGTAATGAGAGGATTTACACTGGTTCCCTTTTTTTGTCTGATTTGGGGGTTTTCGTGTATGACTAGAAATTGATAGATTTCATTTTGGTTTTAAGTGAAAAATGTTAGGTGGCAGCTTGTGCTACTTGTAATTATTCATGTAAGATCATGTGTTTCAGAAATTTAATTTCGAAGTGATGACTTTAACTTGATTTGAGACAAGAATAAGCAGCTGCCTAAAAACTGACATCATGACGACTCCAAGCCAGGAAAATGTTACACAAATGTCTAAATTAGAAAGACCCATCTAGATAGCCCTGTTTTGCTGAGGAGTCGATTCCTATACTCAGGAAAGGAAACACCGTCATGGATGTTTCCATATTGATGTCTGGCCCTAACATGTCTAGTCAGTTGTAGATTGTTTTGACAAATTTAAATCTGGAAGAGACATTGGAAGTCGTCCTTTGACCTTCAGGAAATTGAGGTAAATATTAAGGTCACACAAGAAGTGAGTTGTGGAGCTGGATCTTGAAACAAGGGCTTTGTGGTACAAGGGAAAAGATAAAGGATCTGGCATCAGGACTTTGGTTAAAATCCCCTCATTGATGTATTACCACTATGCCTTTGGTTAAAGTAACTTAACCTTTATTTTTTTTATTTATAAGAATGAAATTCATCAAATTAGCCAAGATAACATAAAAAGGAAAACCCCAAATATTGGAGAAAATGTAGGAAAATAGACCCTAACACACTGCTGGGAGAGCTGTAAATTGGTCCTGCCTTACTGGGAAGTAGTTTGGGGTTATTTCCTCTAAAATTAATAAGCAATACAATTCCTTTGGCCCAATTATATCATGAGTTGATCTGCATTTAAATAAATAGCAAAAAGATTCATATGTACAAAAATATTTGTAAGCAGACTTTTTCTTATAGTAAAAAACTGAAAACTAATTGGGTACCCACCCATGCGGAAATGTCTAAAAAATTATGGTATAGTAATATAATGGAAAATTGAGAAATGATGGATGGGCAAGTGTTAGAAGAAACTGGGAAGATATGATGCCAGATAAAGTGATAAAAACTAGATCAGTTTATACTGTAAAACCTTTCAGCACTCTGATCCGGACAATGATAAGCTATGTTTCCAGAATATTGAAAATGTAGCACCTCTTGTCAGAGATGTTAGAGACTTAGAATTTAGAATGAAACATACATTTTGGAGCTGACCAATGTGAGAAATTATTTTCTTTTTCTCTTTTAAATTGTTCATTTGGAAGGGAGATATAATCAATATTTGTGAAAATAGATATATACACAAAAGAAAATAGGTGTGGGGTAGGAATAATTGATGGCATACTTTTGGAAGAAATAAAAAGGAAAAGAGATGAAAGTCACAGGTAGCAGTGCTGGCATTTATAAAGAAAAAGACCACTTCCTCCTCAAGAGACAAGAGTAAAGGACATTAAGGGGTGATATCTGAGATACTGAGGTATGAAAGTAGAGGGATTAATTAGGATGAAAGTTGGGTTTTTACTCTGTTCTGAGCACTCAGCTATACACAAAAAATTAAGATAGATCCTGCTCTGGATTCATCTTATTTTTCCAAAGTAAGTGCTGTGCTCATTTATAGTAAGATCAGAATGTGAGGAGGGAAAATTGAGAGGAGAGGATGGGGGAGGAGGAGAGGGGAGGGATGGATAGAGGATGAGAGAGGAAAGAAGAGGAAAAGAAGGGGAGGAAGGTATCATAAAGTTAAGTAGAACCAGACAGATCAGAGGACAATTTTCTTAATGTATGTATTTATTGACCAAATGTTTGCTAGATGGTTGAGAATATAGAAAAGAAGTCTGACAAGATGCAGGGACTGTCTTTCATCACATTCTGATAAGTACTTGAATCCTGCCCAGATGGTTTGTAGCCATTTGACAGGGCAAAAGGTGGGTCAGGAGCCATTTCTGGGGGTACACCTCCAGTCTGCCAGTCATTACTTTTTTTCCTAGTGGAGGAATTTTGTGGTTGATTCGTTTTAATCATATCTAACTCTTGGTGATCCTATTTGGGGTTTTCTCAGCAAAGATCCTGGAGTGGTTTGTCATTTCCTCTTCTAGCTAATTTTACAGATGAGTAAACTGAAGTTAACATAGTTAAGTGACTTGCTCAGGATCACACAATAAGTGTCTGAGGTCAGATTTGAACCCAGGAAGGTGAGTATTCCCGGTTCCAAGCCCGGTGCTCTGTGCCATTGCCACTTAACTACTGGTGGGAAAAAAATAAGCTTGAAATAAAAAGGATATTGTGTCATATTGGTCATGATACCTCTTCCAGTTAATTTTACAGATGAGTGAACTGAGGCAAGCATAGTTAAGTGAGTTGCTCAGGATCACACAGCTAGTAAGTATCTGAGGGCAGATGTGAACCCAGGAAGGTGAGTATTCCCAGTGCTCTGCTCCGTTGCCAGTGGGGGGAAAAATAAGCTTGAAATAAAAAGAATATTGGGTCCTATTGGTCATGATATAAGTTTATTAACCCTTTTACCAGAGCAAGGGTTCTTAATCTAGGTCTGTAAATTTAATTTTTTTTTTAAAAAATGGTTTGCTATTAGATTTTATTTGCTAATAGATTGCTGCATTCCAGCATAATTGACTTTCTTTGATCCTCGAATTTTGTTTTATTCATTTAAAAAATATATTATTGTAAGGAGTTTGTAGACTTCATCAGATTACCAGACTGATTCAAGGTACAAAAAAAGGAAAAGAATCCCTTGTGATGCAGGATCAGCATCTTTGTTTCTATGTGCACTCCCACTCTTACTTAAGATGTCCGGTTTTAGCCTCAATTGTTTCAAATCAAGTTGAAGACATCCTTTAGAATTACATTTCTCAAATCCATAATTCTTCATTAATTGACTGTAAGTAGCAGAAACTTCTTGCTGTTTATCTCTCTAAAAACATGATAATCAAATAATGCTATTGATCTGTTATTAATAGTAACTCAATATACTAAATTCTTTTTTCCCCCATTGGGAATATGAATTGCTCTGAGTCTTCACAGTGGTTGACCTTGTTGGTTTTGTGATCATGATTTTGTGGCTCATGATTTCTGGTTGAATAAGTAGAGTGGAGGTATTGTCAATGACTGTGGGGCAGCATATTTTTCTGGATGAAATTCCAATTAGCCCATATGTGGATTGACCCATGACCTTAGCCTCGGCATGGTGTTCTAACCAATTTAGGTCTCTTGACACTGAGCAAATCACTTGCTTTATCTGAGTTCCTTTATGCATTTCCTATCCTCCTTTATCTGTTAAATTACAGTATAAATGATTTCACACGGATGTGCTATAATGATGCATTTTGCATGCAATACATAGTCTGTCAAGAAAAAGATACTATATAAATTCAGATGGAAGCTAGTCAGCAATTCATATTTTTGAGCATGGAGTAATGCAGATATTGTCCCAAGCACTGGAAAGAGATGTAGCAAAGTCGTTGCTACATCTGCATTTAAGAAACATTTACATTTTGGGATACTCCAAGTACTTTTGGGTAGCTGAAGGGAAATTGGTCTTGGAAAGAAGAGATTTTAATAATTTGATTTTTGGAAATTTTGCAGCAGTCAAAAAAATGAGATTGAGTAGTGACAAAGAAACGGAATGATTGCATTAAAGGAATTCTCTGTGAAATATTCTATGTGGGAATTTATGGTATGGTCTTACCCTTCATGTTTCAGATTGTAAATTAGGACCAAGAGTAAACATACAGAAGTTAAAGGAGTCTGAAAAGACAGGATGTCCTGTTTCTCTATGTGCCCTTTTATCAGAATTCCAGTGTGTTAATCCTATCCTATCGGCCCAATGACAACATGGGGAAAAAAAAAATGGATTCAATACAAATTAAAGATTTAGTGAGGTTTACTTCATTGTACCCTCCCTCTTGGTGGGGAGATTAAAGACATGTAGCAGAGGTTAAGTGATCAACATCCTGAGGTAACGTGTAATCAGTAACAGCACATAGATTGGGGCAGTGGATAGAGCACTGATCCTGGAATTAGGAGGACCTGAGACCACTTGACAATTATTAGCTGTGTAACCCTGAGCAAATCACTTATCCCAATTGCCTTGAAAAAAAAATGGATAAAATTATGTTCTAGTGTTTCTTTATCCTAAGTGCAACATATTGTCGCTTCATGTCACAAAAAATGAACAGATATTGACCACTTTAAGGGTAAATACCTATTTCTCTCCTACAAAGCTGAGAAACAGCCAAAATCAAGGAGAAATCTTTGTTGTAAATCTTAGAACTATCCCTGAAATTGAGGAAGCCATAGCCAGAAGTAGCATCTCCTGTGCTGTAAACTTTTAAACAACTGACACTGCTTTCCCCAGTTACTAGTGGTCATTTAAAAAATAATTTATTATTATTATTTACTGTCATTTAATCACTAGTTCTAATGGCCCTTGTCAGTCTTTATCTTTTTTTTTTTTCCTGAGGCAATTGGGGTTAAGTGACTTGCCCTCAATCTTTATCCTTAATGACTTCTCTGATACAGCCTTTGACACCATCCATCGCCCTCAGCTTGATACTCCCTTCCTTACATATTTGAGACATTATTTTCTCCTCATTCTTCTCTCACTGGTCTAACCCCACCATCCCCACCTCCAAACCCCCTCTCATTCTTCTTTATTGGATCTTCATCCTAGGTCACCATTATCATAACAACCATGGACTTCCATCAAGGTTGTATTTTCTTCTCCCTTTATACTATTTCACTTGATAGTGTCATCGGTTCCTGTGAATTCAAAGATCATTTCTACATTGATGATTCTTAGAAGTATTTATCCAGCCCTAATCTTTTTCTTGACCTCTACTTTCTTATTTCTAATTGCCAATTAGAAATCTCGCAGTGGACATCCTTGTTAGATATCTTAAACTTAGAATTTTGCAAAACTCATTCCTCCCTAGTCCCCCAAATCCTCCTATTTTACCAACTTCTCTATTTTTGTTAAAGTCACCCAGGTTCGCAACAAAGCAGTTGCCAAATCTTGTGGATTTTACCTTCATAACATCTCATGTGGGTTTCCTTTTCTTCTCTGATGTTGCTGATACCTTAATGCCAGGCTTCAGCATCCTGCGTCTAGGTTGTTCCGGCAGCCTTCCCTTTGGTCCCTTGTCTCAAGTCTCTGTCCACCCAGGTGCCCAAGTGATCTTCCTAAAGCTCAGACCTGAACATCTTACTGCTCTATTCCTCTCCAAACCTAGCCATTCAGAAACTGTAACTGCTCCCTAGTAAATCTTTAATCTAAATGCTTTGTAACCTAGCCCATTTAATCTTGTATTTTCCTCTGCATCCTCTTCTATTCATTGCCACTGGTTTTCTTGCCATTCTGTGAACAAGATATTCCATCTTCAGTGTGAATTTTCATAAGTATTCCTTGTTATTTTAAATTTATTTTATTATAATTTATTATTATTCCTTGTTGACTTTCTCTCCTTTTCTCCATCTCTTGATTCTCTTCACATCCCATGGAAAAATCCACTTTCTACAGGAAACCTTTCCGGTCCTCCCAGTGCTCATTCCTTCCCTATCTTCTATTTATCCTGTATGTATCTTGTTTACATATAGCTGTTTGCAACTTTCCCTTGTTAGATTCTAAATTTCTTTAGGGCAGGGATGGTATTTTTGTCTTTATTTGTATCTGCATCTTTAGTTCTGTGCCTGGCACCTCAAGGGTGTTTAATAAATGCTTGTTGACTTGACTTCTGGCCATGGCAATATAAGATAATTACCTAGGTTTTTCCCTGGTCAAAATTGAATTTCTCAGCATTTAGGATTAATTAATAACATCTACTTCTACTAGCAAATGAGTTATATAAAAACACACAAAATAAGATTTAAAGACATGAAAACACTTTGGTTAAAAGTTAAAAGAAGTACCCTCTCTCTCTAAAAATGAGGAGTTCAATCACTGCATTCCTTCCTTCTTTCCTCCTTTCCTTCCTCCCTGATTTCTTCTCCCTTTTACTTCCTCCCTGATTTTTTTTCTCTTCCTTCCTCCCTCCCTTCCTCGCTTCCACTCTTTCTACTTCCTCCCTACCTTCCCCTTTTCTTTAACAGAACCCCAGTGAGGCTGGCTATCAGATTTAAGGTAACAGATAAACAAATAACCAAGGTAGGATTTGAACTCAGTTCTTATTACATCAGATCCCCAACTTTTCTATTGCACTCTGGTCTCTGCCTATATGTCTGGTCCTTAAAGAAGCTTCAGGAAAGTTTGAGAATCCTATTTATGTTGATCAGAGTAATTTTTACAGAAATCAACCAGTAAGACTTTTGGTAAATTCTTTGTTCCTTTGATTGGGATTCTAGGGAAACGGCCAAATCAGGAGACTGCTGTTAGCCCTAACTGCTCTAGAAAAGCTTTGTGACCTTGACCGCAGACACTCCATCTCTGGACCTTGGTTTTTCCTTCTTGGAAGATGAAGGTGGTGGGCTACATGATTGCAAACTGGCATTGTGTTCAGTGGGAATGGGTAGCGGAGAGATTGTGGGGATGTTCGGCTGGAGAGATCAACATGCGTCTTTTTCACCCTTTAGACTTTGTTACTGTTGGAATTACTATGTTTATTATGTGGTTGGCACTTAGCCCTTATTGTCCCAAAAGGACTACCAATGGCTGCCCTGTGGGCCTTTTGTAAACAAACTTCTTCAGCCTTGAAATACTAGTTTGTTTTTGAAGTTAATGGAAAAAACCAAGTATGAACCTATTCAGGTACAGAATAATTGACTTTTCTTCTCTAATGTCTTCATCTCTCTCCTTGTATCGCATAAATAACATTTTTCATAAGAAAGGCATTCTATCAGAGGGATAAGTTGTTTTGTACTGCTTCTAAACACCAAGGGTGGGTCTGCTAGATATTTTTACTCTGAAGTCATTTTAATGAATACTTAATAATTTAGGGATGCAGGGCAGACTTGGGGGTTATCCACTTCTCCCCCCACCACTTTGGTTACATTTTGGCTCATGAGAACCACAGTAGGACGTGGGATAAATGGGGAACTTAGATTAAATCACTTGTTCTCAGTATATGAAGTTTTGATGGAAGATGAGGTTGTGAACTTGACTTGAGAAGAGTAACATAATTTTCAAAATTAAAACAATTCTTTACTTCACTCCCTTTTAAAGAAACAACTTTAGATCTGTGGTTTCTTTGGCACCTGCTCTTCAACTAATGGTCTTAATCAAGTTGTCAAAAGCATGGAAAATTTAGTGACTTGTGCAAGCTCACACAGCTAACATGTGTCAGAGACAGGACTGGATAATTGAAGGTTATCATCAGTAAGTGCCTTTTTTTTTTCCTTCTCAGAAAAAAGAATATCATTTGGAGAAATTTTTTCCATAGAATTTTCAGACTGGAAAATTTAGTCTTATTCTATGGGGTCTTAGAATTGAATGTGAAAGTTGTGAAATTATGATTTATTATCAGTAAATGTTTGATTTGCATACCTATTTTATATAGACTTATATACCCAGGATTGTGTAAAAATTTCTCAGGCAAAAAGGAGCCCAGTCTGGGTGATCGTTAGAAAAGGTAAGAAATGGTCTATTTATCAGTTGGAAACTCCTTTCCTTAGTACTCGCCCTCCCTCCCAACCACTACAGTGACCTCCCTTAGATAAGGCCTTCATGGGAAAACCTCCATGAACTCATTTCCTTAAGGAGGTGGAAGGTAAAATGTTTGAAAGCAAGACAGCTGTTCACTGTAGTGAGCCATGAATGCTTCTTGTTTATTTTTCTAGTGTTTTAAAAAGGCGCCTGCTCTTACATACACGCATACCCCAAATTACAAAAATACAGAGCAAACAAAACAAAAATACTTGGGGTTATCTTACTAAAGCAGGTCTCCTTCCTTAGTGGAGTGTGCAAACAAACTAGTGCCAGAATTAATTTTCAGTTAATCACCCTGATATAATAGTGCAAGTTCCTCTTCATCTCTTCATCCAGATCACAGCGTCTAATCTTCAGACTCAGCTCTTGTTTCCTTACGCTGTTGAACCACCAGACCATTCTGTGGTATGTCAAATTTTAAAATGTTTACAAGTCTTACTTGGTTACTGGCCTTTTTGTCCACTTTAATAAATGATCATTCTATACTTTTCCCAGTCATGAGATGGGAAGGGTAAATTGTAGGTCTTGGGTAGCCCGTGAGGTGGAAGTCTGGGTTGCTCTACTCTTGGGGTTCTTTTGGAGAGACTTCTATAGAACATCTTGGTCATCCTTGTCAGCTCACATTCTGGGCCATGGGTCTTAAACTTTCATTCTTGATATCTTTATACTATTAAAAATTACTGAAGATCTGTCCAAAGAATTTTTGTTTTTGTGGGTTGTATTTGTAGATGTTTACTATATTAAAAATAAAAACTAATTTTGAATTTGTAGAACCTTTAAAAAGATTTCAGAGATGACCAGTGGACCATACTTTAAGAACCACTGTTCTCGAGCACGGGAGAACCTACCACCCAAATTATTTGTCCATGAGAAAACCCTCCAATGGCATAACTCAGTCTTTGGTTCTTAGATTGTGTATGTGTTTGTTTAACTCTACTCAAAACAATTAAGTTGGGAATTTTCTCTAAGCTGTGCTTTCTAATTCAGACTTGTTCGCCTGTAAGTTGAATGGTACTTTATATATAATAGCTCTATAAGTATTTGTTCTTTGAAAGTATGCCCCTGGGGATATATTATAGCAATAGAAAATATAAACATAGGCCCCAGATTTTCTCCATGCTAAGATGTACCATGAATTCAAGTAAATGTCTTTACTTCAGTCAGCCAAAGCTGAGATTCTTCCCACTTGAGTGCTGTGCTGTGATCTTTCATGAGGATTTTGGCAAAGCTTCCAAATTGAAGATCTTCATCAAGACAGTTGATTATTGAGTTGACATTTAGTTCTTTTTTTGTGATCTCTTTTCCTTTTTAATGTGGTTTGTGGTCAGAGTTCTTTCCCTTCTCAGGTTCCATGTAAGAGGGTCTTCTTATTTTAAATTCTTCTGTTTGGGAGAGAAAGAAAAAAAAAATGCTCAAAATGTCAGCTACGAGGTAAAGAGTAAGTGAGACTACTATTCCCTGAGAGTTGTATGGGAGGAAGAGTGGTTCATAGTGGCTGGCACACATTTATAAATAGAATAGTGGGGTTTTTATGTGAAAGAACATTTGAACATTGGAGATTTCAGTTTTACTTTATTTCATGTGTCTTTTTCTTTACATTTGTCCCATATCCTTTTGCATTCTTGTTCTATATCTGATGTGGGAGCTGTTTTCTTATTGTGTTACTAGGAAGCTTGACCACATATAGATAAATGAGGGAAAGAAGCTAATTTCTGAGGCATGAATTTGTTCTATGGTGAAACTGAGAAAAATCTAAACTTAGTAAGTTCAAGTGGCAGCTTGTTTGAAGGTGATTCTAAAAAAAAAGAAAAACAAAAAGGGGAATCTGGCTGAACGATGCTACTTTCCATGTAAGATCCTATCTTCCCAAATGCTCTCTTGGTTGTAGATAAATTTGTTATTGTTTTTTAATCCTCAACTACCCAGAAGCTTAGAGGGACAGCCTTTGACCAAAGAAGCTTTATGGTCTCACTGAAAAGACCAACTTTCTTATTGGAGGCAAATGTCTTGGTTCAGTGAATAAAGCCCTAATAGGAGTAAATAAAACAAAACAAAACTTTTCAAATTCAAATCCAGTCTCATATATTTATTTACTAACTGTGCAATCCTGGACAAATCACTTAATCTCAGTTTCCCCATCTATAAAATGGAGATAATAATGCGCCTAGTTGTTAAGAGAATCATAATCAGATAATATTTATAATTTTATGTTATAATGAGAATCATAATGTATTTATAATTCATTATATTATATAGCTTACTAAACAATTTTTATTGTAGTAAATATAAATATATTATAGAAATTATAATGAATCATATAAATCACCTTTATATTATATAACATATCACATAATATATAATGTATATATGTAATATATAATGTATTGATGTTTATTATATTACACAATTTGTTATAATAAATATAATTTATACATTGTATTACAATATATGATATACTTTGTTATAGCAAAGTAAATAAATAAATAATAAAGTATGTGCTAGGCACTGTGACACCACTTTCTATATCTAGGCATAGAAAGAAAGATGAATGACATTCTCTGCACTCAAAGAGTTCACAATCTAATGGGAAATTCCACAAACAAAAAATATGGACAAGTAAGTATTTTCTAAATGTTATATAAATACTGATAACTATTATTGTCTGGATTACCTTTTTCTTTTCCTTTTTTTGCTGAGGCAATTGGGGTTAAGTGACTTGCCCAGGGTCACACAGCCAGGAAGTGTTAAGTTTCTAAGGCCAGATTTGAACGCAGGTCCTCCTGAATTCAGGGCTGTTGCTCTATCCACTGCACCACCTAGCTACCCTGGATTACCTTTTTCAATGTCAAGTTTTATTCTTAGATTCCAAAGCATAAATTAATTGAACTGGAAGCTTCAATCCTTTGATTGATAATTCAATCCTCTGAATTTGTAGATAAGGAAACAGGCCTAGAATGGTGAAAATGACTCTTTCACAAACTCATAGCTAAAAAGTGGCAAGGTTGGGCAGAAAATCTAAGTCTTGAGAATCTTCCAGTCCAGTGTTCTTTCTGTAATAGACTAATTAACCTTGTCACTATTTTTTTTCTGAAGAAACTTTCAGCAGTGAGGAGTTGTCCAATCATTCATATCATATGTCCTTTTTGAGTCTTTATTTAAAACTGCATAGCTTTGGCTCATTGGCCTGAACATTGGAATGCAGCTAAGTGAATTATCCTTTTTTATTACATATTGTATTAAATTATGACAGAATTCCATTCAAGGTCAGTATTTTTCTATTTTTTACTTTTATTCTGTATCCTTTAGTACTGAAATTGGAATCGGACCAATGGCATTGCTTCATGGTGGAAATTATAGCAATTCCACACAATACACAAAAAGGTTCAGTCATTAGAAAGATTAGACAAGCGTCTAAAGTTTCTTCTGATCCTCTAATCTGCTCCTAAATGTCCAGATTGTTATTGCTAGACTTTGCCCAGATGCCTTCCCAGTTCACAGCCTCATACTCTCTTCTGTGCTTCCTAGTGGATTATGAGTTGCTTCCTAGAGTCTAGACATTAAATGAAAACTGATTATGCAATCGACTTCCTGTCGCTCTTTACAGAGTTCACAGAAATATCTCAACCCTGTCCTGCCTTGCCACATCTAGAAAGTTATATCTATATTGTTCCACATGTGCTTTCTCCTTTGACATATCCTTTAAACCTATTGAGATGTATATTAAGGAAAAGAAAAAGATATCTATTGGTGTTTCTTGGAAATATAATTATAGACAGCATCTTAAGACTTTGATGGGGTCATAGCTGATTCTTTTCTACTTCAGGAGAGTAATACATCTAGGTATACAATGAGAAATAATATAGTGGAGAGAATGGCATAGTAGCTAAGATGCCAGACCTGAAAAAAAGGTAGATGAATCTACTTGAGTTCAAATCCAGTAGCTGCGTGTCCCTGGTCATGTCACATAACCCTTCCTGTCTCAGTTTCCTCATCAGTAAAGTGAACTGAAGAAGGAAATGGCGAACCAACTTAGCCAAGAAAATCCTATGTGGATTGACAAAGAGTTGTACCATCCTCAGAAGCCAGAAATTTTGAGCCTTGTTTCTAACACCTGGATGTGTGACTCTGGGTGGTAAGTCACTTAATATTCTGAGAGTTCTAGAGAGCTCTCTGAGACCCCAAAGAGCTATCACGCTGTACTTGATATAGCAGAGAGAGTTTCCAAATATTATTGATATCACATGTGTGGTCCCTCTCCTTAGCCTATTATGGTTTGGTCAGTTAATGATGGATTCTATCCTCAGGGTAAAAAAGGCTGATACTTCTGTAGAAATGATTGGAAACCTTTTTGATTCATAACTTTCTATTTCATGATATCATGAGAAATGCAAGATATATAAATTCTGTGCTTATGCTCATTATTCAAGGAACCAAAAATACTAGTATGAATGAATGGTTCTTGGTTCTTGTCTCCTTTTAGCATTCTGATGGTAAGTTTTGATGGCTATTTTAAAGGACTAGAATCACTTTTTATGGAGAAAAATCTGTGTCATTAATTTATAGTTTAGTTACATGAGTATGTACTGTTTAGAAATTACTGTTACAAATAGCTTGTATACCATTCAAGTCTTAAAGAAATGAACTGAAAGAAATTAAATATGGTGACCACCAGTTGATGTCAGTTTGCTGACTAAGTCAACTGGTGAGAAGGAAAATGCTACCATCATATCGTTGTTTTTACAGTCATCTTGCTGTTGTTGTTGTTTGCCATTTGTTCTCGAAGAGAACCATGACATCAGGAAGGAGATGTCATGACTTGGAAATGAATTGAATTGAAGGCTGTCCAAAGTCTCCAGCCTTATTCTGTCCTCTGGAGCCGTCTGGGTCCAGTGGCAAGATTTAGAACAGGATATTGGATGGTCCTGGATGCAGTGGGAGACCTTGGCTTATTTCAGCTAAGGTCTTTAACAAGTCTGTTTGTCTGAGGAAGCACCCATTCATGACCAAGGATCAGGAAGAAATGGGGGGGGGGAACCTCTTTTACCTACCAAAAAAAAAAAAAAAAAGAAATCAGTCTGGGAGGGAAAGACCTTCATTCTGAGTTTCTGGCCAGAATAGAAACAATTGCTACTTACATTCACTCTCTCTTAAAGAAAGGACTTTGAACATTAAAGAAAAGGATGGATTAAGAAGACCCTATCCATAATAAAAATTCCTTTATTTACAACCTTAAACAGGTGATGTCATTTTTTAAAAAAAAATGGGAAGTGACAAAAAAAAGATACCGACTCAATGAGATATTCTAAGAGAAATTTAACCTCTCCCAAACAATTGCTATGAAAAGGAGTGAAGAGGAGCCCCAAATCCATCCACCATTGTTCCTGTCAGCTGCTGAGACATGACAGCCAGGGTGCCTGAAGATTACAGACATCACAGAACAGGTCATAGCAGTTGAAAGAGAAATGTCTGATGAATTCTTGGTCCAGCTCAACAAAATCAACCTGAAATCAGCAGGATAAAAACAAATAGAAACAAAATTCAAGAGATGTGCTGCCATGTCTGGACATTATTTTTGAATTGGTGATGGTAAAACTACCATAGAAAAAATGACAGAGAATACTTTTGAAAGTAAACAAGATATCTGACTGGTAATCTTTATGAAATGGTTTGTGTATCTTTTCTAAGATTAGAACAGGCAGAATTCCACAGATGTTTTTCTACAATAGACCAAATCCTTAGACACACAAGATTAAGAGGTTTTTAAATCAGTGAGCTAAGGAGGGAAAAAATGCAGATTTAATGATTCTTCTCGAAGTTGATATCTATCACATATATATCAAAACTACCATTTCATGATCAGTATTACTGTGGGGATGTTTGTTTAGCAGTCTTTTGTATATCAACTTCAAATATATTCACCTACGATATTTGCCAAAGTGAGCTTCATGAGGGTAGGAACCATTTTTGTGCCTTTCTTTTTCCTCCCTACTTAGCACAGTGCTTCCCACATATTAAGTATTTTATAAATTTAGTAAAATTCTTGATTTTTAAGGACAATGTTCTACAAACAATTGAAATAGAATTCTTTACTGTGATAAAGTTTTGAAAATTTCCTGCTAATAGGTGACATTGTATTTGTAGCATGGGTTCATGGAAGCATTCCAAAACTTCCTTAGTGAAATCCATAATTATTTGAAAATTTCATCATTTATATTGTAAAAAATGTGAATGAAAAGTATATATTGCCATAGTATATAGCTCTCCTGAAATCTATCCATGGATGTCAGCCATTTACATAGTACCTTAAGGTTTGCAAAGCGCTTAAATATTATTTCAACAACAACAACCCTTAGAGGTGGGAGGTATTGTTATCACATTTCACAGATAAGGAAGTGGAGATAGACAAAAATTAGATAATCACATAGTCAGTATCTGAGTCTGGATTTGAATTTGGGTCTTTTGATTCCAAGCCCAGCTCAGAATATCCACTGTGCTCTGTAGTGCGCACCTCCCAGTGTATTACTAAAATCCAGTGAAATAATACCATGTTGATGATGATGTTGATCAGACAATAATGAGAAGTGGAAAAGTTGCAAGTATAGTGAATGGCAGCACCAATGAGATCAGAAATCCGTCAAAATAAGCTATCAATAGATAATTGGATAGATATTATGTACTCTAATTACAAAAGTATTTTCCCCTAATTTCCTCAAAGTTTATTTAATAAATACTTCATGGGAAAGGATTATTCTTAGGTTTACTCAAATTAAGTCCTGCTTAGGCTCAGGATGGGTTCTGAGCTTCCACCTCTGACCTTCTTTCAAACTTCTCCCCAGGAACTGATTTAAGAGAATTTTTAGCCAGGCTCCTGTTTAAAAACAGCAAAAAGACACAACTCTGCTAACTAGTATGACTTCTGGATTATCTTGGGTGTTTTGAATGGGCTCCTCCCCTGACCTCAGTGTTTTAGGAGAGTAAGTTGAGGAAGAATTGCAATATTTTGTCCATTCCTTGAAACCTGTAGGGAAGATTTTTTGAGGAAGGGGGAGGGAAAGCCTAAATTTAAAAAAAAATTATTGAAATCTCTTATTTTTGCACCCCCAGATTTTCTCTTTGTATCCCTCCCCTTATCTCTCTGAGAAAGCCATTCTCTATAACATTAAAAAAAAATTAAAAGAAAAAGGAAAAAAAAAAAGATCAAAACCAATGACTCTCATTAGAAAAAAATACGGCCATTATAAACAATGTTCCACACTAGTGGAATTGCTCTTCTTCATTTTCTTCCTCTTATCCCTACCTTAATTTTCCTAATATCTAATTATAACTCTTCTTTTAAGGTCAGTTTTCTCTCAGCTCAATGCTGGTCTTTTTCAGGTTCTCATCTTGCTCATCTGGAGATGTCTCTGTGCTCTCCGGATTGATGAGTCTCTGGCTAGAGGTCTCTGCCATGCTCCCTTCACTGCGAGCCATCATATCCTTCTAGTACAGTTGAATTAATTATTCCCTGATCTGTGGACATAGATTTTGCTACCACAAAAAGTTCCACTGTAAATATTTTGCTATATATGGAGCCTTCCATTTTTTGATGGTGACTTTCTTGGTGTATGTGTCTGAATACAATCCTCTGTATGTCTAAAGCCTAGTTTGCAGAATCCAGTCAAAGGGTGTGGACATCTCAGGTGCTTTTATTTGCAGAATTTCAAATTGCTGCTTAAAGTGGTTTTAGGAATTCACAGTTGAATCAACAATGAGTCAGTTGATGAGTCCTTCCTCATTTTTTTGCCAATTTGCTGATTGTGAGGTGATTCCTCAAGCTTGTTTTGATTTGCATTTCTCTTAAACTTAATGACGTGGAGCATTCTTTCAAATGGTTGCAAATAGTTTACAATTCTTCTAAGAGCTTTCATAACTTTAGGTCACTTATCTATTGGGGGATAACTTTTGGTTTTTAGTCAGTATATCTTGGATATCAAGCCCTTATGAGACGTATTTGATACAAATATGATTTGGTGCACTCCCCTAGTTCTTCTATGACTTGACATTATTTATGCAAAAGCTTTAGAATTTCGTTTAAATTATCCATTTTATCTTTTGTAATTGCCTCTATTCTTTGATAGGTGAGAATTCTTCTCCAATCCATAGCCACAAAAAGATATATGATCTGAAGCTTGGTATCAAGGAGTAAAAGAACTTTAGGGGTTGAAGGAAGAGATTATCTGGGTCCCTGCAACAGCTATGAGTTTCTGTGATGGAACTCTGTCTTCCCAGAAATCAGCCGGAGTCAGGATCACTAAATGTCTTTATTCTTGATCTTTTACGGTCAAGGTCAGGGAATTAGACCTAGCTCCCTCACACACACACCTTTCTCCCTCAAACGCCAGGAGAGACTGAGTCAGCTTCTAGGTCTCAATTCCTCTTCTTCCTCCTACTCCTCTCCCACACGTCACTTCCCCCTCTTTGTCCCACCAATCCAGTCAGCACAGAACAGCTGGGGAGGGTCAACCTTCCAACAAGTTAATAGGGAACCGTCCAATTGGCGATTAGTCTCACATGCTCCATTATCCAAGTTCATTGTTCAGTTCTAGCCCTTTATATTTCTGTAAGAAAGAAGTTACTTCTACTTGGTTTTTTTGGGGGGGATCTTTTATCATTCTCTGTAGTCACTCAGTTTTGTACTCTCAGAATTCTCAGTTTCCCATTCTCCATATAGCCTATCAACAAATCCCATAGTAACTTTTGCATATATCACAGCAGACACACACACACCACACACACACACAGACACACATACACACACACAGACACACACACACACACACACACACACACACACACACACACACACACACACTCTGCCTTCTTTCTGTCTCTGCCTGCTTCTCTTTCCCCTCTCTCTTCCTCTTGCTTCTCCCTTTCTCTTTGTCTCTTCTTCATCCTTAGGTTCCTTTTGGAAAGATCATTCCTATTTTCTCCTTCAGACATGGCTTTGTTTCCTTATTTTCTTTTAAAAAATCTTTTCTAAAGTAAAAGTCAAAAAGTAGTTGAGTATTGTAGGGCAGAAACTGTCCTTGGGCCCTTCTCTTTCTTTGCTTTCAGTTGTGAGGTCCACTTTTGCTAGATGACATTTTCGTTTTAGTTGTTAACGTTCAGGACTTTTGGGATAGGGTGCTTGGAAGTCCAAGCGGGGAGACCTAAGTTTCTGCTTGGCACTAATTTTAATTTTCTTCCTGGCAGCCCAGTCTATTACATGATGTTCCAATCCAGTTTCATGGTCTTTTTGATCCACTAAAACCAAACCAGACAAGGGCTCTCTAAGAGTTAAGACTCAGGAATTTCGCACGTAACAATCTGTATTATGTCCTATGCATTCTTGGGGAATTTTCTCACTGATCTCAAAAGGCTTGGTTTGTTATGCTAGACTGAGGTTGGGTGACTTTGCATATTCCATTCTTCTTTAATAATAAGGAGAATCCCTGTATGTTCATTGCAAGGGGGGGGGGGGGGAAGGAGTTGGCTACAGATGAATTAAATGATTCTGACACTGAGGTGAGTGAACTAAAAAAAAAGAAAAAAAAAAAAAACAATGAAGCAAAAACAGAGCCCATCCACAGAGCAGTCTGAGCTGTTTTTACAATTATATTTAGCAGGGTTTTTTTTTTTTTTTTTTTTTTTTTTTTTACCATTTTGCATTTGCTTCGTAACTGATTTCAGTTTTATTCCCCAATGTGTGTTATTTTGTTGCTGTTGCTGTTGGACAAATGATAAAACTCAGACCCGGAGAGAGAGAATGGATACTTGACCAAGCTCATACTCAGTAACACTAAGTGGTGAATTTAAATCAGATTCTCCAGAATTATACGAAGAAAAAGAATCGGACTTCAGTGTAATAAAAATGATCAATTTAGTCCTAGTAGACAAAGTCTTTATAGTGCAGCCTTGAAGGATCATTTGTGAGTTAGCTGTTAGAAACTTAAAATATCTTTTCCCACAGAAATCATGATGGGCTGCAAGAGTGAATAGATCTGGTCTGCAAGGCCTGTGCTTATGTTCAGCTTCCAAAATACACTATCTGGAGGATCCTGGTCAAATTATTTAACCTTTCAGTGCCGCTGGCAGCTCTTTAAACTGGAAATTAAAGGCAAATTAGTTGAGCTTTATTTGTGATGGGAATTTTCATTATGGTGAATTTAATTAATACCATTCAAATCATAGCTCCCTTGCACTCTCTTTTTTTTATCTGTC
Organism: Sminthopsis crassicaudata; assembly: GCF_048593235.1. Lineage (NCBI taxonomy): Eukaryota > Metazoa > Chordata > Mammalia > Dasyuromorphia > Dasyuridae > Sminthopsis > Sminthopsis crassicaudata. The sequence goes on from NC_133622.1 coordinate 31,408,627, forward strand.
ACTCCTTCCTTCCTTCCTTCTTTCTAATATAGTAGAAAAATAATATATTGGTATAATATAACACTCTTATTTAACTCATAATGTACACAATTTATAATCCTAATTGTAAATTAATTCTAATCTAATTCTAAAATAATACAAAATAATATATTGGTATAATACAATACTCTTATTTAACTCATAATGTACCCATTTACAATTCTAATTGTAAATTAATTCTAATCTAATTCTAAAATAATACAACATAATATATTGGTATAATATAACACTCTTATTTAACTCATGTACCTAATTTATAATTTTGATTGTCCTGTTTTGGATTATGTATCTAGGTGCTGTTGATAACTCTGTTTCTGTTGGAAAGCATGTTTCCACATTCTAACCATGCATGTTTGGAATATACTTCCCCTCTGACGCAAAGCCTGTGCTCTGAGTCAGTCATTATGGCCTTGTTCTAAACTAAGGAACAAAGAAATTGTTCACACTCTAATGAACTTGACTTTGATTGCTCCCAGTATGCTGGCCTGTATTATTTAGAGGGATGAGAGGTGAATGTCTGAAAGAGGAAGCAGTAATTGCAAAGAGCCAGTCTGCCTTCATCAAGAACAAATTAGGGAATGTCTATGTATCACAGGCAGAAGAACGTTTGACAGTCTCTCATGCTGTTGATAGGGATGAGATGCTGAGATACAGACTAGTTGATAGTACAGATATGTACCTTCAGTACTGGTTGAATCAACAGACCGAAAGCCCTATATCAACCACATTTCTAGGATTTAGGATTAGGATTAGAGTCGGAAGTTGGGAGGTATTTAGGGTTAGATCATTTCAGGTTTGTATTTGATCCTGTCAGTTCCGTGGCTCAGAGCATGAGGACCACTTTCTTAAATTTGCAGATGACATAGAGCTAATGTAATCTTAGATAGAGTACAGAACTAGACAAAGAATAGTTAGACTCTGTCTAGAATATTGCTTTGGGTTTGGAGTACAATAAATAAACTATGGAACATCAAGAAGAGGGATAATCCGGATGAGGGACTTGAGACTGACCATACCGTGGAGGAGTTTCTAGTGAAGGGTTTGAGGATGATGTTCCTCCTGGAGAAGAACTTGGGAAGCCAGAACATCATAGCACATCTGAAAGTATTTGAGAGTGATCATGGACAAGAGAGATTAATTTTGCTTGATCCTGTGGACAGGTAGTCATAAAATTTGCAAATCAGAAGAATTATTTGCCTTTCTTTCTGAAAAGAAAAAATTTTGACAGCTGTCTGAAAATAGAACAACCTGTTTCAGGAGGCATTCCTCTTCAAGGAGAGATTGGATAGTAATTTGTGAACAATGGAAAGGTGAGTTGTTCAGATATCTTCCGGATTAGTAGATACTAAATCTGGGTCAGTACTGGTACTCCTCCTTCTGTCCTTGCATTGTACAGATCATTTTAAAATTTAGTGTTGGTGAATTGAGGACTGCCTGGAGTGTGATTATTCTTAGCAGGTGGAAGGCATTTGAGAACCAATATATTTTCTTCTTTTTAAAAAATTAGTATTCATTAAAATTTGCAACACATGGTTTTACAGGGGTGAATGTTGAAAACTATCTTTGCATATGTCTTGAAAATAAAAGGCTATTATTTTAAAAATGTTAAAGATATTAAAAATAATTAGTATTCATTGTGCTTTGTGAAGTGTGAATTCTAATTGTTATCGTTTTATTTTGCTGGTGGGGTAGAGATAGCAGGGAGTAAACAATGTAGAATAAACCTGAGATCTTAGCAAGCTCTGTGTGAGAGGAGTGTCAGAGTTGGAAAAGGAAATCTATTTCTGACTTCTTATGTACAGGCCATAATCATGCACTGTAAGGATCTCAGTAAATGTTACAGATCTTGCAGTGCTTTTTGGTGGAGGGAAAAGAAGAAGCCATTGAGATAATCTCCAAAAACTGGCATAAGTATCAAACAGAAGTCTTCTAAGTCAGAACATCAGTCTGTAAGCATTCATTAAGCACCTGCTTTATGCGAGCTATTGTACTAGATGTTGAGATTACAGATCCCAAGAAGCATTCCTTACCCTCAGGGAGAGCACGGTCTCTTTGGCTCTGTGGTCCCCATATTGATGAAGTGGCTAGGATTCTGAAGTACCAACTACACATGGAGAAGTTTTAATTCAGTCCTACTCATTTAGGGTCTTAGCAAGTGTTTATTTAATACATGATAAGTGTTTGGAGAACATCAGCTGTGGAGACCTTTAGGAGTAATCCCTATTTCTATCGTTTGCAGTTTGGGAGACAACATAGATCCGTACAAGCACATCAAACTTGGCCTTGGGTGTTTATGAGCTATATGACCCCATATTTCCCTCAGCAGACTCTGGTAGCTTAAGTTTCCTTCTGTGTAAAAAAGGGGATAATAGTAATAAGACCTAACTTGTAGGGTTGTTATAAGGATCCAATGAGGTAATTATTGTAAAGCTCTTGGCACATTGTCTGGCACTTAAGTTCTCAATGAATGACTCTTCAAGAAATGGTTCAAGTCTTGCTTAGAATAATAAACATGTGCCTTAATCTCTCAATTTTCTAGATCAGGACTTCATGACCTTTTTTGCTGTGAAATTTTTACACATAATTAGGGACATAAAATAGATATACAAATCAAACACTTACTTATAATAAATTATAATTTTGTGACCCTCATATTCAGTAAGAAACTGGGCTCTAGAAGATCCTTTAATACTAAAACCTTCAGAGAAGATACCAGTTTTTTTCTTGGTGGAGGAGCCTCCTCACTTGGGAGTTTCCTATACCTGCAAAGTCGCTGTTCCAGTTCCATCTTTAATTTTAATGAATATAATAGGGAAATGATGGTATGGGCCTGGCAAAAAGTAAATAAATAAATATGTGCAAAAATTTAAGAGACAAGTTAAACTTTGGGGATAAGAAAAAGGGTAAAAATTCGGTCTTGTTTACCTTATTTATCTTATCTGAAAAGAACTCCCTTAATCTAAAAGTACGTGCCATTCTAAGAGTATCCTGGGTTACCTGTCAAATATTAGTTAGAGCCATTGTCAAACCCTTTTAGTTATGCTCAGCATAATTGCTGCTAAAAGCCAATCTTGTCTTAAGAACATTTCCCAGAAAGGAAGCCTGAGTTTTGTGGGTGCCTTTTTTTTTTTTTTTTTTTTTTTTTAAATAAACAGGAAGTTTCTCTCTCTTTAACACCATTTGTTTTCATTTAAGAATCCTGCCAAGTCTAGACATCAGTCTTGGGCAGTTGAGTTCTGGAAGGAAGGGGCACAGAAAGTCCCATTCTTCAAATAAGCCTTGTCAAGTCAAATGGGACCCGGCTGACCTTTGGCTTTGCTGGCGTAACAGGAGCCAGAAATGTGAAAAGCACTCTACCTTGATGGCTGTGTGTTCTAAATTAGTCCTGGCGTTTCACTTTCCCCTATAAACCGGTAACCTCCTCTTGGGATCCCAGCTTGGATGATCTCGGCTGATTATCATGCAGATGGAGAAGTGGAAAAAAATAATGCGGGACTCATAATTAACGCTGCTTTCCAACTGTTGACTTTTACCAAAATTATATTTGCAGTGCATTTTACTGGTTATTTTCAACATAGTGTATTTTGAGGGAATCGATATATAACATTATTGAGCACTTACCCTGTGCCAGGTGCTGGAGATAAAAAAGGAGAGTGAAACAATCCCTATTCCCAAAGAATTTACATTCTAAAAAGGCAGAAGTAAAGGAATAAGGCAGCCACTTTTTATATCAGGGGTTCTTAACCTTTGCATGTCTCCTTCTGAGTCTTGATTTCAGTCAAGAATGTTGCACTTGAACTCTTAAAAGATGCCAGGAAGGTCCCTTGGTCAGGGCTTCTTGACCCTTTTGGCGTCATGGGCCCCTTTGGCAGTTGGGTAAAGCCTATGGATTTTTTCTTAGAATGAAACAAGATAAATGAGATTACAAAGGAAATCAGTTATAAAATGTTAATTAAAAAAAAAACAACACACAATTTCACTGACAACAGATTAGGAACTCCTATTCTAAGTGTAAATTTCCAAGGTTAGAAAGCAGATAAGGAAACCACCAATATCCTCAATGGATTCTCCCCAGATTCAGCTTGTATCCAGTTAAGTAATTTCAAGGTCATTTCAGGGAGGCGACTAGAGTATCTAGTGAAATAAAATATTGGACCCAAATTCAAACTCTACCTCTGTTTGACTGAAGATTGTAACATTGAATAAAAAGCTTTAAAAAAGAATTAAAGCTGTGTATTGTTGGGCAAGTCACTTAACCTTTCTCTACTGGAGTGCCTGCTGGTGGATGCAAGGGAGATAAATCACAATTACACCTAAAAAGGTCATTTGAATGATAACTGCTCTGAATGTACTATGTGAGGTCAATGTGATATTCATTATCTCACCTCATTAACTTACCCCGATCTCTGTCTAGTATAGAAGTAATTTTAAGATCCTGGCCGTATTTCAGTAGAGGTTAGCTCCTACCAGGCTGAACTCAGGTCTGGTGATGGCGTGTTTTTCTATATGTGTATGCATGTATTTGTTGTTCAGTCATTTTTCAGTCGTGTTCAACTTTCTGTGAACCCCCCCCCCTTTTTTTGGGAGGGGGGCAAAGAAGTGGTTTGCCATTTCTTCCAGCTCATTTTACAGATGAGGGAACTGAGGCAACCAGGATTAAGGGTCCAGGGTCACCTAGCTAGTAGGAGTCTAAGGTCAGATTTGAAGATGAAGGGTTGCTCAGAGTCCATATTTCTTTCTATCTCCCTCTCTCCCCGACTCCCCTTGAGAAAACAAGGAGACAAAGCCCATTTTAGTTACAACGTAGAGCCTTAAGTGAATTTATTGTAAAAAGTCCCACAGCAATATCAGAGACACTGGAATCCTGGGATATACGGCTTTTGACTTGGAGGCTGGCTGCCTCTTCTTGCCTTATATTTAGAACAGTTTTTCTAATAAGATGGCTTTACAGAAATCCACTTTGTAGTCATCCTTCTATGAATGAATAATGGCTCTAAATCAGGAAACACTCCTACATTTGGGGGAGAAATGATTTGTTTTAGATTCTGCAACTTGATTACATTTTTGTTTCTCTAGGGAGAAGCTTTTAAAAGCTCAGCTAGAGCTCCTGTGTGTTCCTGCCTTCTAAGCCATCACTTCTTTCTAGGGTTTAAGTTTGGGGGTAAGGGGTGGAGGAGAAACTAGGAAAAAAAAATAGGAGTGGAATTTTTAATAAAGTACTTGGAATTGTTCATAGTTATCCTGTGCCCTTCCTCCTTTTCTCCCCCAAAAGGAACATCTAAAATATGCAGAGAAGAGAACCAGGATCTTTTATATTGAAATAATATTGTTGATTTTTTTAAAAAGGCCATTCTGAAGAGTGAAGACCTCTGATTTCTGAGTAATGCCATTTCATTTACAAAACTGGATCGCAAAACAGTGTATAATAAACACCATCATATCCCATCCTGCTTTTTTTCTATAGTTTCTATTTTGACTTCTTAAAGGATTGAAGCTGCTGTTTCCATAGTAATCAGTTAAAGGATCTAGTCAGTTCTGTAATTTAAAGGCACAGTTGCTTGATATAATAGCATATTAGCTTACAGAGAGGATGTTGATTATTAGCTCTCTGGAAAAAAAGGTGGGGAATTAACCCCAGCATCCAAACAAATGTTGAGTTATTGATCATTTGGAATTGAAGAGCATGTGGAGGAATACTTTGGTGATATATCCAGTGTAATAAATAATACAAAAGATAGGATTCTTTCTTTTAGAACTTAGCTTTATTCAAAAAAGGAAAAAAAAGTCTACTTAATTATGAATTGAATTATCTCAAAACACAAGCATTCATTCCAAAGAAACACAGAAAATGTTATATGTCAAAATGTCACCTTTATACATTTTTTTTCATTGTGACGGAACAAAGTAGTGAAATTTACCCTATTTCCCCTTCGGAATTTTCAAAATTCTATTCTGTATATTTTTGTCTTATTGATCAGAGCTTGATTTTAAAGAAGGAAGAATAAACTGAACAAAAGACACTATTTAGATGAATATTTAGTTGGAGGTGATGAATGATATTTAACTCTGGCAGATAGATCAGTAATTTTCTTTGCCTTTTCTCCATGTATATGGATGTGCTAGGGCAGTGGTCCTCAAACTTTTTAAATAGGGGCCAGTTCACTGTCCCCAGACTGTGGGAAGGCCGGACTACAGTAAAAACAAAAGCTCACCCTCTGTCTCTGCCCCTCAGCCCATTTGCCATAACCCAGCGGCCGCATAAACATCCTCAGTGGGCTGCATCTGGCCGTAGTTTGAGAACCCCTGCTCTAGGGAGTAGTGGTGATGGAGACCATGGAGTACTGGAAAGAAGCCTGTTTTTGTTGTAAGGTAGACTGTGTTCAAGTACCAGGTCTGTTTCTTACCACTTATGATAACATGGGCAAATCATTAAAATTTTTTAGGCCCTAGTTTTCTTATCTGTGAAATGGAGAGAAAGATGTCTACCTTATATGTTACTATATACAAGCCATGATTATTTTGTAATATCATTAATAAGAAATGTTACACGAAGGCCTTAAAACTGTCCATTTTTACACACACACCCCCACAAAAATTTCACCTGGAGGAAGTATTTTAATTTGCATAGGCATCATTGGCTAACAACCCTAGCCTTACATTGCAGTGTGTTTTTCAAATGGAATGTAAGCTCTTTGTGGGCAGGTAGTTTTGGTTTTTGAGTTTGGATCCCCAGAGCTTATACTTAGGAAATTTGGTCATCACCTTGATTTGAATCAATATCAGACTCTTCTCCTAGGATAAACCATATAGATATTTGGAAATCTGTAAGGATAATTTCAGATATACTTATCTGCCTTGTATTCTCTCCAACTGCGCCTTGGGCTTCTGGAGTCATCTATATGACTCAAAGTCATATTCCAGACCGGACTCAAAATCTTTCTCCAACCATTTCCTTTTCTCATCTTCCTCATTGTGGTCAGCGGTTCCTCCATGTTCCTAGTCACGGAGGCTTGAAACCAAGCTGTCCTGCTTAACTTCTCACTCTCACCTCTCCATCCCATGACTTGCCAAATCCTGTTAATCTTGCCTTTCAGCATCTCTGCTCCGTGCTTCCTTCTCTCCTCTGACACTATCACTATTTCATAAAAATCTTCATTCCCTCATTCCTGGCTTATTTCAATATCATGCAGCTTGATTTCAAGTCTCTTTCCACTCCAGTCCATTCTCCATTCAGCTGTCAAAGTAATCTTAAGGCACAGACCTGATGATGTCACTTCTAACTTCAATAAACCACGATGGCTACAGTGGTTTTGGCCTTCTTGCTGTTCTTCATACATAACACCTGACTATTTAACCTTCCTTGGCTGGAAATTCCTGCCTTTTCCGGCCCCATCTTCTGCTTTGCCCTGCCTGGTTTCACTCAAGACCCAACTAAAACTGCAACTTCTATAAAAAACCTTTGCTCACCCTGAGTGCCAGGACCTTCCCCCTGTGATTTTCTCCAGTTTACCCTGGATACATCTTGCTCGCATATAATTATTTTCATGTTATCTCTCCAATTAGACTGTGAACTCCTCCTTGTCCATTCTTTATCTCCGCCACCCAGTACTTAGCAGAGTGCCTGGCACATATGTTCACTTAATAATTGACTTGACTATTATTAATATGTAAGTCATAGATTTGGAGCTGGAATGTGCCAAATCGAACTCACTCATTTTACTGGGAACTGAGATAAAGATTAATTGAATTGCAAAAGATGGCAAACATAGGAATGATGGAGCCTGAATTTGAACCAGGTTTTCTAACTCCAAATCTCTTGCTCTATCCATTGTACCACCCTACTGTCGTTACAAAATAAATGGGGAAGAAGTTGTAGAATAGCTATGATGTGTTGTGGTTCCTGGCAATTCTCATGTCCGTTCTCATGTTCTTATGGCAGAAACATTAAGAATGGGGTAAGGAGTTTAAATCTAAACTGCCAACCATTGTATCAAGGGAAAGGCAATATAGTTTTCACTTGGGCTTGGTAAGGGAGAGCCAAATGGAAAACAAGCTATCACGAGACACCCTCATTAAAAAAAAAAAAAAAATCCATCATTATTGCTTTGTCTCTCATGTTCCTTGTTGAGAGCACAATTTCACTTTGGATAGAAGTGTCATTGACTGGCTTCCCTGACAACCCTGGGAATCCCATCTGTCTTGGCCAACATTGTGGTTTCAGACCACCTGTGAGATAGCCGAATCCCTTCCAGGCTCTCAATCAACCTAAAAAATACTTGTTTGAAGTACTTATAACAAAGAAAATATATTCAGATTAAGCAGTGAATGGAAGTTTTTCATATCGACTATGCTCTTCCTCACAGTGGCTTATCTGAGGAAGACTTCTCTCTCTTTCTCAAAACAAAAAAAAAATTTCAGGAAATAAAGACAGCTGTGTATCCCCCCCCCCCAATATGTGATCCAAAAGTATGTTTCTTTTAGGAGAAATAATGATGTGTTAATGTCCAGTATTTATAAGCAATAGCTTATTCCCTGTAGAAGACATGAGGAATACACCTGGTGAAAGAAAACTCTTTTGCCAGATAAAATGATATGTTCTGAACTTCCTTCTGGGAGTGGTGTGAGCCTCTAATTCAGGACTCCTAAGGAAAATGAAAAGTAAACACGGCCTCCTTGGCAGGAGAATATGGTTCAGTAATTTCCCTCTGAATTTGTTTCCTCTTGTCTTGTACCATATGTGATAATGTCATTAAAAGACTTATGTAAACCAAATAAAATCTAGGTTAAATAATAAAAGGTTTAACAAGAACAGTGATTGATATCCAAGGCTCTAGCTGCCTGGAAAGGTTTTAGAATTACAGATAATACAGATATTAATAACCAGACTTAACTGTACTCAGGGTGATTTAAGGGTGATGAAATATATGCAGAGAATGGGCCAATAGCTGAAGAAGGCTTCCTTCCAGTTCACAGGAGTTTATGAATGGCTCTGAAATCTTAGACTACTCATTTGGTTTGAATTTAGCTTTTGGCGAGTTTTATCCCAACAGATTTTATTTTTAATACTTCTAACTGTAGTTTTAAAAAATCCTAAACTCCAAACCAAACCCTAAAAACCCAACTATCTGATTCTTTTATGTACTTTGTTTCTCATTACTCTGTGGAACTGAAGCATACAGGGAGTATTAGTTTAAGACTCAACCTAATTATGTACAGTGCTTTATCAAAATAGGATTCAGTGGATGAACATTAATTTTGGGATAATCATTAGATGTCCAATGGTGCCTTTGAAGACAGAAAGATCAATCCTAGCGTAAGTGGAACCTACTACTACATGACTCTGGGCAAGTCCCCTAACTTCCCAGATGGAATTAATTTCATTTCATCATTTCAAATTAATATCTATTATATTAAGATTGATTATTAATTATTCAATAATGGTAATCTAACCATTAATTTATTATTTACTTAATTATATCAAGCAATTAATATTCAATTTAATTTGAGCTCTCATCAAGTTGCAGAAAGAGTACCAACCTGCATTGATAGAGAGTGTTTCCTCAAACTCTTTGTACCCATCACCAGTTTAGTCCTAACCTTCTCCGTTAGCAACATATGCATATCACGGGCTAATGTCACCATGGCTCAACAGTCTAGCAATCCGACTTTGATATATATTTTGTTTCTGAACTTAGCAAATACCAAATAAAAACCATCATCTCCATATGGGAAATACAACAGAAAAAAGGGACATACAAGACACTGTACATCTGTTTTGTGTATAGCTTGCTTTCCCTTTTAATTAATCAAGCAATTTATCTTTATCGAGCTCATTCAGTGTTCTAGACATTGTGCTAAATGCTGGGGGTACAGTTCCTGACTGCAAAGTACTTACATTCTAATTAGGGAGCCAATATGTAAATTAAAAAGTCTATATAGAATAGATAGAAGATAATACTAGAAAGTAGCATCTGGAAAATTGGGAAACCGAGAAAGTTCTCTTGCAGAAGATAGCAACTGAGTCCCGAAGGAAGCCATGGATTCTAGGAGATGTAGGGGTAAAGCAGAGACAGGAACCCCCAACCCCATCTTTTCTTTTGCTTTCTTTAATGTTACTTTGTAAAATATAGGTAATGCATCTGTCTTTGAAGTCTAGAATAATTTAGTTAACTGCAAACAGTAGTTGATCCTTCCCAAATTAGCAGTTCTGTATGTCCTGAGCAGCAAATAGACCCTTATGACTGGTCCTTAGAGAGCGTTAAGGGGAAGATGGGATGGGCCACATTGGCTGTCATCTTCCTATGAGATCTTGAGGGTATTTTCTTTTTAACTTTCTTGTATCCCTAAGTCTTACTTACCTCAAGATTGGCCATAAGTCTAATAACATAAGAAATATTTTTAAATGGTTTATTTTTGTCACATCTTTCCTTTTTCTCTCCCCCCCTTTTTCTTTCCCAATGTTTTCTCTTTCCTTTTTTACTTTTCTCCTTTCCAGAAGGGGGAGGAAGAAGATGCAGCATAATGGAGTTTCATAACTAGAGAAACTAGGTTTGAAATCTGTCTGTGTTATATGCTGAGACCCTCTCTCATCCTTGATTTCCTCATTTGTAAAATGAAGTTGAATTAGTTTATCTCAAAGCTCCCTTCAAGCTAGGATCCTATGAATCTTTTCTTTGTCTTATCTTTTCTTCCCTTTTCTTTCCTTTTGCTTTCTTTATTTTTTTTTATATAAAGAATAATACTAATGTTTTCAAAGTTTGTTTAACTGAAGGCAATAGCTAAGCTTCTGAAATAAACTGTAGCAATCTAAGAGTTAATACTTGTTGTCCCTTACCAAGCTCACCAAACAGTGAAATTCCTAAAACCCTAAAATTGGGTGCCCCTAGAAACCATCTTCCCTTGGGTAAACCCATAGTTTCTTTGTCGTCGCTGGGCCTGCTTTATATCAAGTCTTCCTTCCCCTCGGGGGTTAGTATCCCAGTCCACAAAAAGCCATTTTTCCATGGTCTATATTTGGACCGAGTTCTGAGTACTGATAATCTTTTGTTCCTGAGTAGATCACTGACTTGAGTTTTGAAAGAGCTGTATTATTCATAATTCTTTTGTCAGCAATGTTCAGTAACCCATTGTCATAGACTCTTTATAAGCTTATTATTATTTCTAGGATAAGAGAATAATCTTATCTAAACCCATAATTTATCTACTTTATATTAATTTATGGTAAGGCGAGCACACTAAACCTAAGATTTGTGTGTGTGTGTGTGTGTGTGTGTGTGTGTGTGTGTGTGTGTGAGTGTGTGAGAGAGAGAGAGAGAGAGGCCAAATGATTACTGACCATTTGTCCTACCTGGCAAGTGCTTGCAAGATTATAGCAAGGGTGTTCTGAAATGAGATCCTCTTTGAAGAGAATACCCATACACGGAGGGGAGAAAGGATCAGAGGCACCTGTGGAATTCCTGTTCTGAAAATTTTCCCCAGTAGAAATTGCAACTAAAGTTCATTCAACATATCACAAGCACTTTCTATCCATGAATAGAGATAGATAAAATATTATTCAACTTTTCATTTTTGAATTTGTCCAGTGACTGATTTCCCCCCACAGTTATTTTCCTCCCCAGTTATTTATTTGTCTTTGTGCACAATGCCTTCCCCATAATAGATGTTTAATAAATGTTTATGCAGTTGAACTGAATGTGTATTTGCAGATGGGGCAGCTAGTGACCTTTAAATTGTATTTGAGTATTTGTTGATATTGGCCGTAGCGGCCGTCATTCCTAGAGTGGTCTAGTCAAGGTCTTTGTTTCCATGGAGTACTTTGGTTAGGGATACAGAAAAAAAAAAAAATACTTTGGTTAGTAATAAAAAAAAAAAATCAACCTGGAGATATTTACACACGGCCGCTTATAATTACAAATGGACAATTGTGGAAAAGAATTGCAAGCTCAAATCTAACTAAAAGCTAATTTCCCTGAAGGATTGTAGTTTGAGCCTCATTACATTCAGAGTAATTGCTTTAAAATAGTGATTCATTGTCAGAAACTTTCAGGTTTGGTGTCAGTGTATTTTCATGAGGGAGGAGAACAGACTTGATTGGGATAGAACGGGAATTCCTTGCTGTCAATTATTTGTTCAATGGGTGAAGGGCACTTGGCTACTCTAAGAGAGGGGATGATCTCAGCTTTGGACTGAATAACTAATTGAGATTCAGAAACACCAGCAATGGTGATTATCCAACTCAGAGGAATAGGACTTTTGACCCCTTTACTCATTTTGCTTGGCTTTTTTTCTCCCCTTCCATTTTTGCCCATGTGTTTTGGGAAGCATCAGCATTGGGCTTCTAATGAAAGGTTTTCATAATAAAGTGACTTCTGGGAAGGATCAGAACTAAAGAAAGACAGCATGGTGCAGTGGATAGAGTTGATTTTAAAGCCATAAGACCTTGCTGAGTCTTTAACGTGTATTATCTGTGTCTGATCCTAGGGTTCAGGGGCACTCATTAGGATCATCAAATCCAGAGCCAGTAGTTTCCTCCTATCGATTAGATCTCAACTCCAGGGAGGTGGAGACACAGAGTAAGAGGGGAAATCTCTCGCCCTGGACTTCAAATTTAGGCTCAAGCCCCTCTTGATGTCAAGAGGTTTAAGAGCCAGAGAATTTTGTATTTCATCTTGAGAGAAATAGAAGTCTCACTTGACTTGCAAGTCAAACATCACTCTTCGAATGTCATATTACCAAAGACAAGAGCAAGAATTTAGAAGTATCTCATTGGCGACTGAGTGGAGGGTAATTGGAATGGAGTAAGACTTGAGGCAGGTCGATCAAGGTTATTGTAATGTCTTAGTTATGAGGTCAGGTAATTAGGCAGAGAACCAGGAGAGAAGAGTGAACCCAGAAGAGGGTAATTGACTGGATGAGGAAGGATGAGGATTGGGAAGAGGTCCTTCCGTTTGGAAGTTAAGACTTCACTGGTAACTTTGGAGAGAGCAGTTTCAGCTGAATAATATAGAGATTTAGGAACATAGGGAGAGGGGAAATGGAGGCACCAGTTAATGAGTTTTTCCCCTGACTTAGGCCATGAAAAGAAGATATTTAGATTTATTGCTATGGAGGATGGTTAAATTCAGTGAGAATTTTTTTTTTTTTTTTAATGGAAGGGACATGGGTGTATTTATAGGCAGCAGGAAAGTAGACTGATTAGTGAAAGGCTGGAGAAGATGAGGGTGGATTGGGATTAAGGAAAACTGTTCAGTTTGTGTTGGGAAGGAGAAGGCTCTCCTTTTCATATGTGATAGAGCTAAAGGACAAAGTCACGAGGAGAGACGCTTTGAGGGATGTAAGAAGAGGAGGAGGGAAAGTCTTCGTATAGATGGTGGCCCTGGAGTGGAGCTTGGAAGGGATGAAACATTCCACTGGGGATGCGTTCCACTGGGGTCTTAAAAGCTGAGCCAGCAGATCACAAACTTTGACAAGCCCTAATAATCTGGAATGTTTTTGAACGTGGACTGTGTATTGTTGGAGGACCAGTTTAGCTAATTTTGGAAAGGCTCACCACCAAAAGTTTGGCCACCAGATGTTGATTTTATTTTGGCCACAAGAGCTCATGAGAGCTGCCAAAATAATTTTCCCAAAGCACATGTCTGATTGTCATGTCATTCCTCTGCTCAAAATTCTCTAATGCTCCCAGTTGCCTCTTAATTAAGATGGGAATTGCTCCATCTGGTATTTTCAATCCTTTATAATCTGACCCTGGTTTACCTGTTGACTTTTGAGTACTCAAAATCCTTGAACTCCCTGTTCCCCAAACTCGCATATGCAATTTCCCACTTTTGCATCCTTGCTCAGTCATTCCTCCTTTGCTTCTGCCTCACTGAGCCCGTAGCTTCCTTCAAGGTTCATCTCATCAAAGCTTTTCCTGATTCCATTATTATTTTAGTGTATTATCCTTCCTTAGATGATCTTTTATTTACTTATTGGTCTACATATTGTATCCCCAGTAGGATGTAAATTCTATTTGGTTGGGGCTGTTTTTAGTTTTGCTTTTGTTTCCTCAGCCCTGGCTCATGCTAGGCATTTAATGTTTATTTCAACTGAAAGGAAGCTGTCTTAAGATATTGGGGGATTGGGATCTGCAACCATCCCCACCAGTGAAATCAAGTCAAATCAGGGTCTACGATGTACCAGGCAGATGCTTGGGGATATAAGAAAGGGTAGAAATAGGGTCTGCCACCAGTGATCTCACATTCTAATGTCTAAATAAATACAAATAATGTCTCTTCAAAAATTATAGCTAAATACTGAAGAAAAATATCCTTGTGTAAATCTCAAAGTCAGAGTAGAATTAAACTGTTGTCCAGGATATAAAACGACTTAAAAAAATTCTGAGTTAGGTTGTACTTCCAATCTTCAGGCTTATTCCATGTATGTCTAGGGGCAAGATAGTCAACAAGCCTCCCTTATCCTCAGGTTTCTCATTTGTTAAATGGGCCTAATGACACTTGTACTACTTATTTCATAGGTTTGTTATAAAGTACTTTGTAAACCTTAAGGCACATTAGAGATGTGACAAGTTGCTTTTATTATTGTTCTCTGATTAGCTCATAATTGGAACACTCAGGGGTCTATCACAGCTGAGCAAATGCATAACTGAGAAACATCAGAGAAATATGATTAAATTACTGGATTGCCTTTCAGAAGGATCAAGCTATTTAATAAAAAGCTCCGGGCACCAAAAAATGAATTGGTTTAAATTCTGAGTCCTAGTGATCCCTAATGGGGTCACCGTTGTGTTTTATATCTGGAAGCAAGATAAGACTCAAGCTGTAAAGGATTATTTGTTTTTTATTTCAATGATGTAAATTCGAATGATGATTCATAGAATTTGCAGCAAAAACTATTCTTTTTTAATAAAGCAGTGTACCGGGGACTTTTCCATCTGTTCTTAAAAATCTGTTTCTTATAATGCAGAACATGTGTTAATATCGACATCTTTTACCCTATTAAGAGCAAATTCTTGTTGAGTAGATTAATTCTAGATCTTAGGTACCTTGAGAATGTAGAATGACAAAAAGAAATATATCATAAAAAATGGCTATTTACCCTAAAGTGTTCCTGGAGACTATTGGATTTTTGCTAGTACTAGGAACTACTACTCCTATGAATTGCAAGAAGGGCCAGAATCCATTCACTGTCCAAAAGACTTGGGGGCTTCGCTTGAATTTGAGGTTCATCTACAAATAATTTTAGGGCAGGAGTTCTTTTTTTCCCCTTAATCATGGACCCCTTTGTTTACTAAAGCATTAGAACCTCTTCTTGGAATAATGTTTTTAAATGCATAAAAAGTACATATGATAAGAAAGGAAACCTGATAGTGAAATGCAGTGAAAGTTTTTAAAAAGTTACTGGCTTCAAGGGGATAGATTCTGGCTTGATGATTTACTAAAGCAGAGTATCTTTTAAAGTTTCATAAGCCCTTCTGTACAGTAAAATGAAAAAAACCAGGGCTAAATTGAAGTTGATCTGCTCCAATCCAGGATCCTTTTAGAATGGAGATGACCATAATATGGGCTGCTTTATATTCTAGGTCAAGTCCCAGGACCCAATGGGATCTCCAGGAATGGAGAGGATAGGAGAAGAGCTCAAATAGCTGCTCCCCATAGTGTTCTTTTCCCTTTTGGCTGACTCTGAAATCTGCTTAGCCAAGGACACTCCATTATGAATTCCAGGCTTTTGCTTCCCCGGCCCTGCTTTCTTCCCTGAGAAGGCAGCCTCCTTTCCCACAGACATCCTTACTGACCCCTGCAGTTTTCACTTCCATCTTTCCTTCCCTTAGGACTGAGTACAGCCATTTATACTATTGTTTTTCAGCAATCAAGGAAAACCTCATTAATTCAGACCACTCTTTAGGAAGATAATCTAAATAAAGGAGAAGTTATAATTATAATTTCAGACGCAAGTGTTTTTATTTTTAACTTAATGACATTTTATTTTTCCCAATTGCATATAAAAATAGTTTTCGATATTCACTTTTATAAGATTTTGAGTTCCAAAAAAATTTTTTGCCACTTTTTTGCCACTCCCCTTCCTCAAGGCAACAAGTGTTCTGATATAGATTACACATGTATAATCATATTAAACATTTCCACATTAGTCATGTTGTGGAAGAAGAATGAAAACAAATGGGAAAAACCACGAGAAAGAAAAGGCTATACCAAAAGGGAAGATATATGCTTCGATTCAGACTCCCTAGTTCTTTCTCTGGATGTGGATAGCATTTTCCATGATGAATCTTCTTGGAATTGTCCATTGATGAGAAAAGCTAAATCTATCATAGTTGATTATCACACAATGTTCTAGTTTTGTGCACTTAACTCAATTCATGTATATCAGATGTAAGTTTTAACACTTTGAATAATAAATAGTGGTTCCAACCAAGTTGGCTGCCAAGGTTATCTAGTAGAGATTCCTGAGGGAATCTCTAATTGAATAATCATGATTTGATCATTTATATGTAAATGGATACTGCACATAAAAATTGTTTCTCACAATTGAGGAAAGCTCTAAGGTTAATACGAAACCTCTAAATTCTTTTTTAAAAACTTGCTTAAGTATTGTTAAGTGTTCAAATTTGATAGAGGTATTATCTGTCTGTCTGCCTCTCTGTGTCTCTGACTTTGTTTCTGTCTGTCTCTGTCACATCTCTGTCTCTCTTGATCTTGCTCGCTTGCTTTCTCTGTGTCTGTCTCTTCCTGTTTCTCTTCTATCTCTCTGTTTCATCTGTCTGCTGTCTGTATTCCTATGTCTGAGTCATTGAAAAGATTTTATTCTCAGTATTTGAAGCAAAATTTCCTTGAAATTTGATTTACATTATTATTTTTATTTTTTATTATTTTTTTACCTAGCAATTTTGCTCCCACAGGAAGTTTAAAAGTAAAGTTCAAAAAGACAGCTTGACACACTGCATGGGATTTGGCTGATCGGTTGGAAAGACCTGTGTTCAAAACTGTCAGATACTTTCTGTGTGATCCTAAGGAAAACATTTGGCTTCTCTGTGCCTCAGTTTCCTCATCTATAAAATGATGGAGTTGGTCTCAGTGGTCTCTAAGATTCCTTCCAGCTTTAAACATATAATACCAAGAGCTACATGTTCATGGTACGTCATTTCTCTCCTTGATTTCCCAGGTCACTCCTGAGCCCAAGTAGTAGATCAGTAGCCAGCAGACTGTTTAAAAAGGGATCTCCCAATACAAATGAAGAAGATTTTTGCCTTAGATAAGTTATTAGGAAGAGCAGAAGTTAGAATAGGTTCACAAGGAGCTTCTTAAAAAATACTTGGACCATCCTTTCACCTTATAAATAAAAAAACTGAGAGCAAGAGAAGTTGTCACAGCCAGTTCAAAGCAGAGTTAAAAGACTAAAATCTAGGAGGAGGAGAAAATGGGGGGAGTAGGAGAAAAAAATGGAGCAGGAAATGTAGTTTTCAAGTGCCGGAATTTTAAGGGAAGTGGCTACAATGCATTTTGGGATAATTTATGCATAACCTAACAAAAGCTAGTCTGTAAGGTTTTTTTTTTTTAAAGGCATCTTTGAAAGTTACTGGTTTTTGTTGTTTTTCTCAGAAACAGGAAAGCTTTTTGTTTATGATTACCATGGAGTTCTTAGTTTCTGGAAATCTGAATTTAGACCCAAGGCCACCCCCAGCAGTATAGTTTGAGTTCTGAACTTGAGTATTTATTGTGTGGGTGTGTTTTGGACAGAAGGGGAATAGCAGCCCAATTGCTCTGCTGCAGTCTAAAAAATAAATAAAAGCATGAAGGTAGAGGGCACGGACTGGGCATTTTATAGAAGACATTCAGAATCCCCCACAGTCTTCCTTTATTTTTTTGTGTGGTTTATGTGTATATTAATGTAAGTAGCCATTCCAGGCCCTCCACCCATCCTATTCAGCTTGTTCTGAAGTCTGGCATTCCCTGAGGCGGCTCCTGCTCAGCTAGTCCATTATTGGCTTTCTTGGAACTGAAATCATGCAGATAGTTGAAGACTGTCTTTATGACAAGACTGCAACTAGGGTGGTTATTTAATATGTATATATGTGTTATATATGTGCATGTATGTATGTTTATGTATATGTGTGTATATGACTACACAATATATGAAGGAAGACATACTTAACAGCCCAATCCTTACATTTATTATCTAAAACCTTGGTTTTCCAGTTTTTTGTTTTTTTTTTTTTTGTTCTTTTTTCCTTCCTCTTCTACTCTTCCTTCCTGTAAGGACCCAAGGGCCTTTGGTATCCCCAGTCCAGCATCTTTCTGTAGCGACTCAGACCAAAGAAAGGAATCATAAATACACCCAAACCCAATGAACTTCTAGTCGTCTCTTTGTAAGGATCTGATTCTATTTCATTAAGGGGAGAATTTTGCATTCTGGGTAGTTCTGGGAATTGAGTCATTCTTTATTCTTTCGGATGGAAGATGATTGTTTCTTCCACCCCATCCTTCTCTCCCTTGGTTCCGGTTAGGTTTAAAAAGGAGGGAAGATATTTTCTTTAGTTATCTACCCAATGAAAGGAAGCTTCATCTTTCAAATAATCATTTGCTTTTCTTTAAGCTCTAGGAACTGCTCGATGGAGAAGAATTGAGAGCCGAGGAGAGAATAGGATGACCTCAGTTTTCTTTTCCTCTAGACACAAACTGTCCTGAAATCTTATAGAAATAGAAGGATTGAACAAAAGATGACGCTCACATTTAGTGCCATAGCAACTGCTGCCACTTGCTTCTTCATCCTTTGGAAACTCCTTGTTAGTCTGAAAGTAATTGTACAGCTCCTTTTTATTGTTTACTTAAATAATATATTTTATATTTTCATTTTTTTTTAATATTACCTATATTTTTTAATGTATCTCTTCCTCCTTTTCCTCCTGGAGTCCTTATAGTTTTCCTTAATGCTAATGTTTTCCCCCAAAGATTTATCTCCAATTTCTAACATACCTATGTTGATATTGTGCATAGTTGTCTCCCCCCATTTGAGAGGAGAATGTGAGCTCTTTCAAGGCAGGAACTAATTTTACCCCTCTTTGTATCACCAGACTTGGCCTGTACATGATAAGCACTTAATAAATGTTCATCGACTTGACAAGATTCCATGACTGTCTATATAACAAAGAATAAAAGAATAACAAAAAAAAAGACATCAAGTTTGTAAAACTAATCTATGTACTGAAAAAAACAAAACCTAAAACCTTTCATTAAAGAACATTTTCTAAAGATAAATTTTCATTGATACCTTTAGTTTTAACTTCATCTGCATTTCTCAATGAATCCCTTTCTTCACCACTTCCTAGAGAACAAGCCTTTATAAGGAAAATTTTTTAAGAGATCTAAGTGATCAGTTTGTCACAGTTAATCAGCATATAAACAAACACATGATGTTGTATTCAGTGTTCTATACCCATGGTTCTCTGGCTTCCTCTTCAGGGATGGGGAGAAGGAGAGAGGCATTTTATTCTTTGATGCTGAGCTTGTTCATTATACTTTCCCAGAATTCAGTTTGATTCTTTGTTGTTATCATGCTTTTTATTAACATTAATTTAAGTACTATGTACGGGGTTTTTTGGTTCTGCTTACTTCATTTTACTTTAGTTACTATAAACCTTCCCATGCTTTTCTCTATTTACTTCTTCTATATAAGTGAAATATTTTATTATAGACCACAATTTATTTAGTCTTTTTTTTCTCAGTGAATATTTATTATGTTTCCAATTCTTTCCTTATAAATGCAGACGTAATATTATAAAAGGACATATCCCAAAAGTTGGATTTTTTTTGAAGCCTTAATAACTTCAGAAGTAGAAATGCCACAGCCTTACAAACAACAACAACATGTGAAAGGTTAATTATTTAAAATCTTAAAAATATTGGTATTATTACTAAAATTGAATGAAACCCTTGTCTTGCGTTATATATGGCTCTACTTGGTTTCCATGAAAACTCTCCATTAGCTGTTTGCTCGGTGACTGAAAGGATTATGTTTGTGATCGTAGACTTTGCAAAGAACAAAGGTATGACCCCACAAGAATAATTCTAATGGAGACGGATCAGGTGACCAAGGTAGCCAAGCTAGAGGACCTCTTTTATTTCTCCCCTGGTCTGAGAGAGTGTCATTCAAAAAAATTAAATTTAAATTAAAAAACCTATCATTCAAAACTTGAAAGGTTTACATCTTCTTGGGGTCATTCATGGGTTTAGAATGGACATTAACATGATTTAGTCTAAACTCCTCACATTACAACTTAGGTAATTCGGGACCTGATTAGTTATTTGTCTAATTTATTTCAGTAAATAAGAAGCAGGGCTAAAAATTGGAATTCAAATCCTTGGAGGCCAAATTCACTGTAGCTATGACCTTATAGGATTATAGATTTAGAATTATAAGGGATCTTAAAGGTCATTTAATCTAACCTTCTCATTTTGCAGATAAGGAAAATGGAAAATGAGTCTCAGAAAAGTACCCTAGATTATACAGTGAAGTAGAAGAGCTGGAATTTGAGCTGGATCTGCTGGATCCAGCCCCTTCTCCCTCTCCCCAACTTGAACACTGTGATCAAGTCACTTGATTTTTGCAAGTCTCAATTTCCTCATCTGCAAAATGAGCATATGCATTATCTTTCTTTCAGGTGTCATTGGAAAAATCAGATGAAATGACATATCAGTCAATAAAGATTTATTAAGTACCTATTATGTGTTAGATACTGTGCTAAATGCTGGAAATGTAAAAAGAAGCAAAAGATAACTCCTACTCTTAAGGAGTTCACAGTCTAATGGTAATATTTTAATACATGTGAATTATTTTGAACCATAAAAGAATTATACAAATAGTAGTTGATTTAGTATTATTTCTGACAATTTCCTCTCTTAAATGGCCCCCACTCCTCATTTTGTACCTAGACTTGGAAACTTTTAGATCTCCTTTGGAGTAAGGTTTTAGGGGGGGGAAAAACCCAGCCTTTTAAATTGTACAGGATAGTTGGAGACATTCACTTTTGAAAGGAGCCAGCTGGAGCAAGCTCAATATCACATCAGCACCAGGGAGAGTTGCCATGGACAAAGCTTGGTTTGAAGTTTAACTTCTATTGTCCCTACTCTCCCTCTAGGTGGGCTTTGATTTCACAGACTACACAAGTGGAGAAGTGCTGAAAGTGGGGGTGATGCGGCTCCAATTTGCAGTGCTTGTGCAGAAGTGGATGTGGAACTAACTGTGGAGTCAGCCTGGCTTACCCCAGCACTAATGTCATTGGATTCTCTGCTCAAAAATATCAAAAAGTTACATAGTAGAGCTGGAGTTCAGGGCTAAAGAGATCTCTTGTTTTGCAAGGTCATGGATGATAAATGATTTCTGTGATATCATTATTAAGTAAAAAAGGCTGGAGTTCATTGAGATGGTCTTACCTTGAATCACCAGCCCTCTTTCTACAACAGTGTTGTTGCCTCCAATAAATAATTCCCCATTGCTTGACAAAGTCTAAACTCTTTCGATTCACTTTCATTTAAATCCCACTTCTGACTTCAAATGGCCTTGTGACAATAGGAAAATGACAGCATCTCTCTGCCTCGGTTTCTTCACCTGTCAAATGAGAACAATAATACTTATAGTCACTAGCTCACTGTAAGGCTCAAATAAAACAATACAATCATTTCCTATTCCCTACTAAGAGAGGGGAGAAGACATAATTTGGCTTTCTTCTTGTCAGTATGAAAGATTTGTAGACATCAAGTACACTATAAGGATTGGGCTGTCACAAGATCAATAATAAGAATAAAAAAAACACTAGAATATGCAAATTAAAAGTCTAATTTAAAAGAAAAAACTGCCTAAATTTTGAATTTTTAACCAATGTGAAGATTTGCTTTCATGTTTAAATTTTGGTCCTTTAATCATTTCTATCATGACATTCAAAGCTGTTTGTGTTCAAAGTGATTTAATTGACTTTCCAGTTTTTGGGTCAGTACTGTGGGGTTGAAAATTCCGTAGCTGACACTCTTATTATAGATATTCAGTTCTGTTTCCTTCCCCAGTGTCAATATCTTATATAGCTCAGCAAGTAAACATCCTTTTCATCACATCATTTGTATGCACATGTTGAGGAAGATGTCTCTTATTTAGCAGGTCTAAAAATGACTTGTAAAAAGAGCAGGACACACGTAGAATATTTATGAGTGATAGCTATATTGGAAAAGATATTGGACCTGGATTTAGAAGTCTTGCCTTTGAATCCTGGCTCTGTCTATTGCTAGTCAGATGAGCTTGGAAAAGTCATTTGATTTCTCTAAAACAAGAAGTCTAACTACATGAATTGTAAGATTCATTCTATTTTTGCCATTTTGTGATTTTTGTGATTCTGCAACCTTGTTGTCTATATGTTGTTCTACTCACTTCTTAATAATAATGATGATAATGAAATTCTCAGTATAGTGCTTAGTGCTGGAAAACACACCCATGAAAAATAATAGCTACTAAGCAAATGTTCTGAGAAATTGGAAAATATGAAATTGCCAAAAAAAAAATAATAACCTCAACTCTCAAATATCCTGTTACTAATTCTTCTCAGTGTCATTTAATTCCTTTGACATATCAGTGTCAGAACTTAATACTTAGATAAGAATTCTTATATTTATTAGGTTATTACAACTTTTATTTTAGCAACCATTATAGAGGGCTTTTTTGGTTGTTCTTTGTTTTTTAAAGGTCTAATTAGGACTTTTTAAATCTTGAGTTTTTATTTATTTACATGTCTGATCTAAATTTTATAAATATCCTTAACCACTTTCTCTGGACTCTTAAAATTCTACCTATCCCAACAGGCTCAGTTTGATGAGACAGGAGTCTGCCTTTCCAATCCTTCCTCCTTCTACCTGTCTTTATGTGTATAGCATTGTAATTGTAATCATTTTATTTTTCAGTCATTTTTCAATTATATTGATTCTGCATGACTCCATTTGGGATTTTCTTGGCAGAGATATTGGAGTAATTTGCCATTTCCTTCTCCAGTTCATTTTACAAATGAGTAAACTGAGGCAAAGAGGGTTAAGTGACTGAGGAAACTGAGGTCAAAAGAGACTAAATAAGTTGATCAGGGGACCCATAGTTGCTAAGTATCTGAGGCTAAATTTAGTCTCTGGTCTTCCTGTTTCCAAATTCAAACTGCCTTCTGATAAGGATTATTCAAAGGCCATTAAAATATTTTATTCTAGTGTGAAAGGTCATAGAGAAGATTCTGATCTTTAATGTGTCTATTTTAGATTCTATGACTCTTTTTTCTGGTTCTTTGTTCCCTCTGCACCTTTCCTTTTATTTCCTTCTTATTTCCTCAATATATTTTCAAAATCACATGACAATATGTCTTCCTTGTGGGAATTTGTTGATGGAAAGATTATGGATCCCTAAAAAGTGGCATTTATGCATTTGTGTATTGTACCAGCATAATAATTTTTGTTCCATTTATTAAGCCAATTATTAATGGGTGATGGATTTCAGAACTACAGCAAGGAAAATAAATAGGAATCTGCTGTTAATAGCAATATTTTCTAAAAATTTAGTTTTTGATTAAAAATTTGATAATTCTCTAAGCAAATTTCTGTCTGCCACATCTGGGTGTATTCCCCTTCCCCACAAAATAAGAAGGGTGAGCCAAGAGTCAGTGGTGGGTGTGACTCATCTGTGGTTCAGTGGGACTAGATTGATATGGCCTGGAGGAGAGATTGCTTGGATTGGTGAGAAGATGAGTTGACTGGTTTCTACAAACATGCTGCAGGCTTTGGAGAACCTTCAGTGGTACTGTTTCCTTTGTAACAGCTTCTAATTAGAAGTCTGTGACAAATAATTTAAGAGATTAAAGGTAAAAAGCTTTACCTGTTTTTTTTTTTTTTTTAAACAAAAATATTCCTTAATTTTTGAAAATATCTTATCTTTTCCCATAAAACACTTTGAAAAAACACTTTGATGCCTTGATGAAGGGGTGTATGTTTGGCTATCAGGAAAAAAAGATACCATTCAGCTGGTTACTTTATATTCTTTTTTTTTTTTTTTTTTTTTCAAATGACAAAGTTCTGATTACTCTAGGCTTCATGCATGATAGCATCACAGACAGATTTATGATACTAATTTATTACCGGGCTGTCCCACTAAATTCCTACCTCACTATGGTATGGAGGTGACCTTGGTTTCTCTACGGCTCATAGCAGCAAAACACAAGCTTTGGCAACTCCTACTAGTCTGAGCTGGCTTTGGACATGGACTCGGGGATGTTTTTTATATCCCGTGCATGAAAACCAGCCTACGTTTGTAGATAATCACTTCTCACCAGGTTGGCTACAGCTTGCAGAATATTTTCTCGATAACATCACTCAAAAACCATCTATCCGCTGAGTTAGAGGGGACGTGTGATCTGTGGGCTTGACGATTCCAATCCACATTGTTAAATTTGTTTTCCTTGGAGTCTCGTTGGAGTAGGTGTCATCCCAGTTACATGACATATACTGCTTTATGAAGTATTGCCAATGGTCGACAAATTCCTAGATGCTGAAGTCTGTGATCGGAGTACATGAAACCACCCACTGCTGAGATCACTGTTTTTGCCAGAATGATCCCTGTATTTTTATATTTTTTCTTTTTAAGTTCATATACCAATTATCAGATTTTCCTTGCTGTGAAACTTCTTTTGGTCTCATTTTCACAACTCATAACTATATTTTACTGCAATAGTTTTCCCAAATAATAATATTTTAGTCTCTTGATGAAGATATAAAGTTGTAGCTTGGCTATTTGATAAAAGAAAAAACATTCTTATGCTAATATTTAGAGTATGATTTCCTTATTAGTTTATATTTGAAGGTTAGATATCTTACTAAAAGACAGAATGGACAGTGGTTAATGAATTGGCATTGGTATAAGGTACACCTGGATTCAAACCCTGTCTCTGACATATGCTAGCTTTGTGACTCTGGGCAAGTCACTTACATTCAGTGCATCAAGAGTTCTAACAAAATAAGTTGCAAAAAAGTTACTTCTCCATGCTATTTTCATTTTGAAAAATTTGCTTTTTCATTCTCGTAGTTTTCTCCTTTTGTTCTGATTCCTTTTCAACATGACTAATATGGAAATATGTTTAGCATAATCGTATATGTACCGCCTATATTAGATTGCTTGCTGTCTTGGGGAGGGGAGGAAAGAAGAGAGAAAAATGGAACTCAAAATTTTACAAAGATGAAGGCTGAAAACTCTTTACATGTAACTGGAAAAAAAAAGTAATACTATTCACTGAGAGGGAAAGTTACTTATCTGAATCCCTACAATGATGAAATCACAGGTTTGGACCAAAAGCAAAATCACATTCCTCCTTTTCTCGATTCCCTTCAAATGGATGTTCCTCAGGGTTCTGTCCTTGTCTCTGTGGGATGAGTTTTCAATTGCATTTATCCTCTTCTGAAACCCCAAGCTGCATCTTTAGTTGGGTACAGCATTTCTGCTTAGATGTCCTCCTGGCACTGCACATTCAATAGATCTGTTTTGGAGCTTCTTGCATCTCAACCTAAACCTTTCCTCCTTGGGATATCACCGTTAATATTAATGTTGCTAAAATTTATTCAGCTCTCCCGTGCTCAAAAATTTGGCGTCCTCTTACATTTTTCCTTCTTCACCTCTCATCTCATCCATTCAGTTAATAATAATTAGTAAGGGCTAACATTTATCTAGTGTTTACTGTATGGGGGACATTGTACTTAAGAGAATTATAATCTCATCTGCACACCCACCCTGGGAGTAGTTTCTGTTATTTCCCCCATTTATACAGGTGAAGAAATAGTAATAAGTGTCTGAGGCCACATTTGAACTCGTCTTCTTTTCTCTAGACTCAATGCTTTGATCACTGAGCCACCTAGTTACCAAGACCAGCCAGTCTGCCACCAAATGTCTCATTTTCTGTCTTCTCTTTTCACTGTTCAAGTTCTCATTATCACATTGATTGCTATATCCTTTTTATAGACCTGACCCTCTCCCTTCCATCCTCAATCCATCCTGCATCAGTAACTTAACCTCTTCCAGCCTCAGTTTCCTCATCTGTAAAATTTAGGTAATAATAGCACCTACTTCATAATATATGCATCTAATATATGCATCAGCACTTGGCAGTGCACCGAATAAATTCTTTTTTATGCTATACTCTTATTATTAGGACCTACTATATTATATATGACATAATATACATTACAAATATATATAATAGGGCCTATTATATTACATGTGACATAATATACATTACAAGCATATATATTAGGACCTATTCTATATAATAGATATTATAGATATATAAAACTATTATGAGTATCTACTACACTTTATTGTTAGCTGATGTACTCCTCTCATCAGCTAGTTTCTGTAGGACTCCCGAGTGCTTACCAAATAAAATACAAATATTTTTGTCCACTGCTCTTTCCCCTACTGTACCCCGTGCTTTTGCAATCTAGACCCATCATTCCTTTCCAGGCTTATCTCCTAGCACTGTCCTCCATGTAGTTGCTGCTGTAGCCGGACTAGCCTGTTCTCTGGCTCTGAACGTGTTTTGCATTTTCCTGAATCAGCCAGGATGTCACTGGGTAGCCTTTGGCAAGACGGCTTACAGACCATGGCAGAAAGACAAATGTCAAGGTCATCTAGAACTCCTGCCACTGTGCTTCGGTGCAGTGTGTTCAGCTCAGCGATCACGGCAGCCCTATTCAGGCAAGTGTGATTGGTTTCTGATTCCTAACATCACAAGCAGGGAGAAACCAATCATTTAGTAAACTGGAAACTTCTAGTGTGGACTCTAGATATGAGAAATTTCAGAAGAAAGAGCCAGGTAGGGCAGCTAAGTGATGTAGTGAATAGAGTCAGGACTACCTGAGTTCAAATTTAGCCTCAGACACATACTGGCTGTGTGATCCTTGGCCAGTCCCTTAATCCTGTCTGCCTCAGTTTCCTCATCTATAAAATGAACTGGAGAAGAAAATTACAAATCACTTCTAGTATCTTGCAAGAAAACCCTAAATAGGGTCACGAAGTGATAGATATGAGTAAATTGGATTGAACTAAATTGAACCAGGAATGAATAGCAACAAAAGGGGCTAGGTGGAAAGGGGTTGGGAGAGAGAGAGAATAGACCAAGTGAGGTTAGGGGCAAAATTAAAGAAAAATAAAATGATATAACCTCTCCCCCCCCAAAAAAAATTTATTAAACATTTACTGTATTCTAGGTACTGTGCTAAGCACAGAAAAAGCAAATGTAAAAAGAAATACAGGGGCAGCTAGGTGGCGCAGTGGATAGAACACCAGCCCTGAATTCAGGAGGACCTGAGTTCAAATCTGGTCTCAGACACTTAACATTTCCTAGCTGTGTGACCCTGGGCAAGTCACTTAACCCCAGCCTCAGGGGGAAAAAAAAAAGAAGAAGAAGAAATACAGTCCCTGCCCTCAATGAGCTTATATTTTAAAGGAAGACATATATATATATATATAGATAGATAGATAGATAGATATCTTTATGGGATTGCTAGCCAGATAGAGAGGTATTTTGGACTGAAAAGTCACGCGGATGGTGTCATAGGCTAATAATTGGAATGTTCTTTCCAAGAATGATAATATGGACACTCTTTCCAGATCTGTAGGGGGAGGATATGACAATGGGTTAATTATGGGAAATCCTCAGCAATCAAGAGCACAGGGTTCCAGGGCATGACCTGGAGAGCCTAGAGAGACCAGGCTGCCTGGCTTGAAACAAGCTCTAGGGTTCTTAATTAAGTGTTGGACTCAACATTTCTCTGCCTGTGTAAGAAGTGATTTTGCGCCTAGTCATTTTTCCCCTGAGGCAGTTGGGGTTACTGACCCAGGGTCACACAGCTAGAAGTGTGAAGCCCTGAGACCAGGGCTGGTGCTCTATCCACAAACCTAGACATTCCTGATCAGGATTTTATCCACTATATCCTATGATCTTTAGTGATATGGGAGGAGGGAAGAGAGAGAACTGATATAATCTCTTTTGAGTAGGGATTATTTAATTGTTTTGGTTGTCCTCCTTTTATAATCCTTTTCCCTAGCACATAGGCATATATATAAAATTTAAACATTAAAAAATGTTGAGTTGAACCAAATTCATCCCAATTTGCTTTTGCAGAGTGAATTGAAATCACGTAAGGGATAAATAAATCTCTTTATTAGAAGTATATTCAGGTCTCGTTCGATTAGTCACATCTTGCTGTCAAAATTTTATTGCCCTTGTTACCTCTTCCACTTAGTGAACTAGGCTCTTGTTATTAAGTCAGCCCTTACCTAGGCTAGCCCAGCAGGATTCTCCAAAGGTGGGCTTGTAGGCCATTGCTTTTCCTCTGCTCTGAGGAAAGTGTGTTCCTGCCAAGAAATGAGCAGAGACAGTTCTGGCAGGCCTGCTGTGTAGCCTGTGCTTGGTACTGAGAAGTGATGTTTGTTTTTCAAGCATAGGATGAAGATCAGGGCTGAGTTAAGCGCTGGGTAAATTTGTTGTTCATATACTGGCCTTTTGATTTCAGCTCTGTGATTAATTGCTGAAATGCAATGAGTAATGTAAAGTAATTTGACAAACATTTATTGAGCATTCTCTATTTTAAAAGGGCTCTGTGGGATACAAAGCTGAATCAGCCACCCCCTTTCTTCCCTGCAATTTGCTCCCAAAGGGACATTCCCCCCCCTCCCCAAAAGGACATTCCTAAAGCATAAGGCTGACTGTGTCATTCTCTTGCTCTATATACTCCTGTGATATTTCTGTAGAATCAAATCCAATCCCCATTTGCCAATGCAAACCCTTTATAATCTTGCTCTTATTCTCATTCCTAGGGCAGCTAGATGCTACAGGGTTGATAGAGGGCTGGGCCCGGAATCAGGAAAACCTGAGCTAAAATGTTCAGACACTCATCAGCTGTGTGATCTTGAAGAAGTCACTTTGCTGCTGTTTTGCCTCATTTTCCTCATCTGTAAAATGGGAATGATAATAGCTCCTATCTCCCAAAGTAATTATACTGATCATGTAGGATAATAATTGTAAAAACACTTAGCACGGGTGCCTGAAATATAGTAAGCCCTATGTAAATATTCATTTTTACTCCTTCCTCCTCTGAAGTCCAGTCAGATTGTTCTGCTTGTTACTTGTCACCCAGAGTATTCCATTTCCTTCTCTGGGCCTCTGCATAGACTTCCCCCCATGCCTAAAATGCATTCTTTCCTTAATTCTGCTTCTTAGACTCTAGTTTCCTTTAAAGCTCAGCAGGAAAAGACTTACAACGTATTTTTGTGGTGGAAAAGAGTAGGGAATTTAGAAGATGACCATCAGTGGGGAAATGGCTAAGCAAGTTGTGATACATGACTATGATGAAATACTCGTTTTTGTTTTTGTTTTTTTTTGTAAGAAATGCTGAGAAGGATGGTCTCCAAAAAACTCGGAATTACATAAACTGATGCAAAGTGAAATGTATAGAACCAGGAAATTATTATACATGAAAAAAGCAATATTGTAACAATGATCAATTGTGTCAGGGTTAGTTGTTCTGAACAATACAGTGATCTAAGGTAATCTGAAGGATTTTTCTGGTCTTTGGTTTTTGTTTTCATTTACAAAATGAATAACTTGGAAATATGTTTTGTATGACTGCTCATTTTTTAACCTATATCAAAATACCTGCCCTCTCAGAAAGGATCGGGGGAGATGGTAGGGAGAAGGGAGAGAATTTAGAATTTAAATTCTTTTTTTTTTATTATAGCTTTTTATTTACCAGATATCTGCATGGGTAATTTTTTAGCATTGACAATTGCAAAACCTTTCGTTCCAACTTTTCCCCTCCTTCCCCCCACCCCTTCCCCGAGATGGCAGGTTGACCAATACAAGTTAAATATGTTAAAATATAAGTTAAATACAATATATGTATACATGTCTATACAAGAACTCAATTTTAAAAAGCAAATGTTGAAAATTGTTTTTACATGAAATTAGGTTTTTTTAAATCAATTTTTTTTCTTATATTAGATCTTTTTTGATTCCTCAATTTTTGGTACTTTGCTCCCCAAAACACTTTATGTGGGTAATTTAAATACATACACATATGTGCAGATGCTTCTGTAAAAGTTCTCTTCCCATATACAGTAACAACTCGATGAAGACAGAAATTGTTGCATTTTTGATAATTCTATCCAGCACCCAATATATTGCCTTGCACATAGGAGACATTGTTGATTGATTTCTAAAGAACTTACAGTTTAAGACAAATAAGACAAATACCCAAATAAGTATAGCTAGGAACTAACTAACTGGGCAGTGGTCATATGTATTCTAATTTGAATTTTTGAAATGAAGCTATGCCATGTGATATTGATTCTAGTCCTATGGAAATATATAGAGAAAATTTGAATGTTGCATACTTTCACAGGAGTCATTAGTTACATTAGTTGGAACCTGGCTGTCAAGTAGAATTTGAGAAATATCAAAGAGGTATCGATTGTAAGATTTCAGAGGATGCAAAGATCTCTTTGGTCGATATGATCAGTCAATAAAAAAGTATTAAATGTCTGCTATATAGCAGACCTTTTGTTTAACATGAGGGAAACAGAAAAGGTTTTTGCAGAAACGGTCATGGATATACGAGGAAATTTGTTTATAACAGAGCAAGGGTTTAACAAAGCATAGCAGAAAGAAGAGGAACGAGGATATGTGTTGGGGTTCACAGATGGAGTTGGTTGAAGGCGAGTTCAAGACAGAGAAGCAAGTGTGAATAAGGGGGGGAAAGACATGTTATATTTAGGAGAGTAGGAGGGCCAAATATACTTGTATATAGACTTATAGAACTTTTTTTTTTCTTATATCCACAAGATAATATTTAATGAAGTTAAATAGTTTCACGTTATAGAGTAATTTCCCCAGTTCAACACTGTTCAGAGTTCTTTTAGAATAAGGCTTCAGGGGCAGCTTCGTGGTGCCATAGATGGAGCATCAGCCCTGAAGTCAGGAGGACCTGAGTTCAAATTGGTCTCAGACACTTAACACTTCCTAGCTGTGTGACCCTGAGGAAGTCACTTAACTCCAATTGCCTCAGCAAAAAACAAAAAACAAATTCTTAAACTTTACCCACTCATGACCTGTTTTTGCCTGAGAAATTTTTATGTGACCCCAGGTGCATAGGTTTATAAACTAGTTATACAGATCATTTAGTGACAATCATCATTTCGTGACTCCCACCTTAAATTATAACCCACAGCTTGAGAAGCTTTGTTCTAGAATCACCCTGTGCATTGTCCTTTAGCTGATCATAGAATCATTTTGCTGTAGTAGTCTTTAGCTACTTAACTGAAAACCTGTTTCTTGGACATATTTGGTCAGCTTTCAGAGCAAGCATTTATATTCTCAGTCTTTTCCTCTTATGTTTAATTCTTTTTAATTTGGGTAGTTTGAAGAGATGGGTTCCTTTATTTTTTTTCTTTGTTAGATAAGTCCTTTATTTGTCACTCTTTGCATGTGATTGATCTCAGGAGCTGAAATAAATTAAATGGTTGCAAGGAAATCCTTACAAAGATGGACTTCCTGCTGTCCTTAGTTCTCCCTGGCCCAAGTGCTGCAGGCACCACATATTCTTCCTTCCAAAATCCTCACTCTTCTTTTGACAAATTTCACTTCTTTCTTAATTTCCTTCCATTCAATTACTATATAAAATGAAGGAAATCATTTGTTCACAATATTAGGAAACCAGGAGGAAAATGACTTTCCATGTTTTTCACCTCTTCACATGATTCCAAGCGAAGTATTTTTCAACAAGGGTTGTTTTTCAATAAGCGAAGTGAACAAAGGGGTCTGGTTTCCCTGATTTATATTTATGTTGTCAGCTGAACTGCTTCAATTATCTCTCTCTCTCTCTCTTTTTTTTTTTGCCTTCTTTTATTTTTGTTTTCAAAACCTATGCATAGTTTTCAACAATCACCCTTGCAAAACTTTGTGTTCTCAAGTTTTTTTTTCCTCTCCCTTCTCCCCAACCCCTTCCCTAGATGGCAAGTAATCCAATATATTTTAAACATGTACACATCTTCTATATATATTTCCATGATATCATATTGCATAAGAAAAAGCAGGTCAAAAAGGGAAAAAAAATGAAAGAAAACACAATGTGAGCAAATAAAAAAAAATGAAAATACTATGTTGTGATCCATACTCAGTCCCCATAGTCCTTTGTCTGGGTGCAAATGGTTCTCTCCATTAAAAGGCCATTAGAACTGGCCTGAATCAAGAGTCACGTCCATCAGAATTGATCACATAATCTTGCTGGTTACAATATTCTCCTGGTTCTGCTCATTTCACTCAGCATCAGTTCATGTCAGTCTCTCCAGGCCTCTCTGAAATTATCCTGCTCATTATTTCCTACAGAACAATAATATTTCATAACACTCATACACCACAATTTATTCGGCCATTCTCCAGCTGATGGGACCCACTCAGTTTCCAGTTCCTTGCCACTCCAAAAAGGGCTGCCACAAGCATATCTGCACATACCTTTTTATGATCTCTTTGGGATATTAAATCCAGTTGTGATACTGCTGGATCAAAGGGGGGATGCACAGTTTGATTGCCCTTTGGGCATAGCTCCAAACTGCTCTCCAGAATGGTTGGATCAGTCCACCAACAATGTATCAGTGTCCCAGTTTTCCCACATCCCCTCCAACATTTGTCATTGTATAGAATCTGAGAGAGGTATGTAGTGGTACCTCAATTGTCAAATTAAGCTATTTCTCTGATCAGTCGTCATTTAGAGCATTAATTTTTTTTGGGTATTATTAAAGTTTTTTTTTTTTTCAAAATACATGCATGGATAATTCTCAACTTTACTCTTGCAAAACTTTGCATCCCAAATGTTTTCCCTCCCTTCCTCTTGTACCCTCTCCTAGATAGCAAGTAATCCAATATATGTTAAACATGTGCAGTTCTTCTATACATATTCCATATTTATCATGCTACACAAGAAAAATCAGATCAGAAAGGAAAAACAAAAACCCAGCAAACAACAATAAAAAAGTGACAATACTATGTTGTGTTCCACACAGTCTCTCCAGCCCTCTTTCTTGATGCAGATGGCTTTTTCCATCACAAATCTATTGAAATTCATCTGAATCATCTTTTTTCATATGACTTCGTCTGAAAATTGTTAGTTCCATGTAACATGTATGGGATTGCCTGTCTTCTAGGGGTGGGGGTAGAGGGAGGGAGGGGAAAATTGGGAAAAGAAGTGAGTATAAGGGATAATGCTGTAAAAATGCATATGTACTGTCAAAAAAAATCATAATTATAAAATTAATTTTTAAAATGTTAAAAAAAGAGAAGAAGAAAAGAAAATTGTCTGTTCATATCCTTTGACCATTTATCAATTGGAAAATGGCTTGTTTTCTTATAAATTTGAATCAATTCTTAGAAATGAGACCTTTATCAGATCCCTGTGAGTTTTTGAAGATCATTTCTTTGATCTCTGAGTCTATGAATACTGTCAGTAAATAATATTTAGGTCTGATAGAACCATCAGAACTTGTCTTCTCCTACAGAAGTCCCAACGGGGGCCAGCAATGTGGCAAAATGGATCAAGTGGAGTCAGATGGAGTCAGAACTCAAATCTGGCCTCAGACACTTACTAGCTATGTGACTCTGGACAAACCACTTAATCCTGTTGGTCTCAGTTTCCTCATCTGTAAAATGAGCTGAAGAAGGAAATGGTAAACCACTGCAGTTATCTTTGCCAAGAAAACCCCAACTAGGGTCAGGAAGAGTCAGACGTGATTGAAATGATTGAACAAAAGAGTCCGTGTAACCTCTAAAGCTAAGCTTTCATGAAAACCTAAAAGAAGGTAAATGAAAAAAGATTATTAGACTTTTTTTTTTTTTTTTTTTTTTTTTTTTTAGGGTCACAACTTTATTTTTGTTATGTTCCAGAGATGGACTAATACCTTGTGTGTTAAGGTTAAGGAAGCATTTTAAATGCCCTAAATTTTGAAGAGTTAAGACTTTAAAAGCTCCGAGTGATACATTTAGCACAAATGACGTTGCCCCCTCAACCCCACGTGTTGTCCCTTTACTTTGCATGGAAGTGATTAGCTCTGTCTTAGCAATTCAAAGGAGGGAAGTCCCCAGACCTCAATCAGATTTTAATGAAACGAATATGTGTAGACCAAGGCACTTAGCCCTGACCTGGACTATGATGGATTATTCTGAGCGGCTATTTCAATCAGTAGCATGTTTTTGGATAGTTTGCAGAACACGGATCTATTTAGCATTTTGGCCCATATTAGCAAATAGTTGCTGCTTCAGGTTTGCAAAGTTAGATTTGTCTGATAAATAATTATAAACTAACCCGATGACTGGACCATCTGGCTGATGAAGTGGTGGACTGCAAAGCATGCTGAGGTTTCTCTGTAACTTCCACATCTGGTTAGGGAACAATGTATCTAGGGGCAGTGTGCTTGGCATCTGTGCGTTCTACTTTATAATATTCTTTTCATGTTGTTTTCTGGGTCCCAGTTGGCTTTTTGTTTTGTTTAGCCAAAAAAAGACCGGGGTGGGGAAACTAAAGTGAATTAGACTGGAAAATCTGGAAAACCTTTATTAGCAACTTGCATGCTGAGAGACAGAGACAAAAGAGAGACATAGAGATGGAGAAAATACTTTTAATTTCCTTCTTAGAAGGTATTTTTTTTTTCTTCTTCTAAGAGATACTTTAAAATGCTAGCATAATGGAGGTCAAAAGATAAAGAAGGAGTGAAAAATCCCACGTGTATCATTAGAGTATTTGACTTGTGGAAGGCAAAAGCAATTCAAACATAAAGTGGAAAATGCCTGGGATAACATTGAAAAACATACGTAAGTCATCAGTTGGTGCTGGATGGCTCTCGAAAATTTTGAACTTTTGTACGTAACATAAACTCAAAAGGGAGTACAGGTTTTATACCAGTGACCAAAGACCACGGAGTAATTTACTTTTATTAACCTTGGAGTAAATACCACTGTTTGCTGGCTTGTGGTTTGGATCTCAAACATGAAAGAATCCTATTTGGCTCCTGCTTTGCTTTTCCTCAAACTAATGGGCCTGGCAAAAGGCAGCATTTTTTCTCACTTGTAATTGTCCGGAAATTTAAAATGGGGCTTGTACTCTTCAAACAGAGTTAATATTGAAATTCCAACTTTTCATAGAAGCCATTGAACGTAGTTGTAATAGCACATGTTGGATACATATTTCCAGTTTTACTGTTTTAATGACCGGAGTGATTTGCAGCATCAATATGATGAAATATATCATAAAAAATTTCAGAATAGGTTTTCAAAGACCAGGCTGTCTCACACTACATCCAGTGAAAGCCTGGAAGGCAGAAGCTAATTTTCCCATCTGAATGGTCCAGTATAAGGGCTAAGCACAGAGGAAGCGTTAGGTATGATAGATTGGAGTCTATCTAAGTATTTCTTGTCTGACCACAAAGGGACCAGATTTATCCTCAAGTCTGTTGATTATGAGAACCAAATACAGAAATGTTCGGAGTTTGAGTATACTTATTTGAGTATAAATATGTTTTATTTTCTACTACTAATAGTAAAACTATAGAAATCATAAGCTCACATAGTTTATAACAGATTATAGGCTAGGGGATCTGAAAAATCTCCCATGATTTTTTTTCCTATGATATTTTTGAAGGCTATAGACAAATTTGGAAATTGGTCAGACTTAGGAGAAAGAATGTGTTGGATATCTTTAGTTTGAAGTACTCTTTTCACAAAAATGAGAGAGACACTTGAGTTGGTAGCTTTGTAGGGTCTTGCTTTGAAGGATCTTGAGTTATAATTACATTTAGAGTAGGGAAGTTTAAGTAAAGCCATCAAATTAGATAGAGGAGCCTTCCCAAGGCAAGTAAGTATGGCTGTGTTTCTGAATTTTTTTTTTTCAACAGTTTGATTCTGAACAGGAGTAAAAAAATGAGAAAAATGATGCTCGATTTTGTAATTAGAATGTTTGTTGCTATAGGAAGAAAGCATCAACATTAGATACTTAGATATAAGCTACCTACTAAAGACTGAAATTTAAGTAACAAGTATAGATTTTTAAAAAACATTGTGAGTGGGTTTTCTCCCCCGTTTTCTTGTCTATCAGTCTGTGATCACTGCTTCTTTCAAGACCTAAATCAAAACTCATTTCTTCTAGGAAGCTTTTGTTTCTCTTATTCATTTATGAGAATATATTCATAAAGAAGCCTTTTTTTACTCTGCTCTTATGCTTTAAGTTGTGACTACATATCACAATAGCATTTTGCTGTTATGTAAATATTACTTTGTCTTTACAGTTAGATAGATGGTGAATTCCTGAGGTTTGTCTTCAGTTTCTTGATCACCCTTCTACTGGGATCACTAGTGGGCTCAATATGATGCATAAATTATCCTTAGAAACAAACAGAAAGTGTTTGGAATCATGGGTTTTCAATCAAAAACAACTAGAATACAATACTGTGGGCAAGTCACTTCTGAGCCTGCAGCAACTCAGAAACTTGAAGTTATAGGCAGGCTTCCGGACCTTCCAGATCAGGATTTGATATTTTGGTTTAAAAACAGTTTTCGGCTTCTTGGAGACCTAAACTTGGTATTGGTCGTAGTGTTGGAGTATGCATATATGTGCTTATATCGTCCAACAGAAATCACATTGAGAAATCCCTTAATTCATAATTGATTTTCCTCCTTCCCTTTGATGTCCCCCATATGGTTCAGGGAAAAGTTATTTATTTCCTCATATCTGTCTTGATAATATCATGGTACCTAGAACACCAAATTGGTAATACATTAATTTAATTTTTATTCACTTAGTTAATCCTGAGCAAAGAAGAAAAAGAAGAAAAGTGTTAGCTTTTTATTTGACTACTGAGAGGGAAGGATGGTTGTTGGAGCTTCTTCACCCAAGTTGGTCATTGTTTCAGTGGTGATTCTCAGTCTTAGTCCTGCCAACATGTTGCATTATGGATGAGGGTGCACCAAGGGAGGCAGCAGGTGTCCTAGCAATAAAAAAAGGAACATTGTTGATTGTCTCAACCCACATCAATCCTCCCTCCCTTCCCATTACACACAAAAACTCCCTGTGTCAAGCCACTATAAAGAACTACTGGCTTGTTCACCTAGTTCTACTTATTACCTGAATGGCTGTGTAGTTAAGAGATCTTGATTGGCTCTTGTATATCATTAAGTTGTAAGTGGTGTATTTTTTTTCTTTTTGTCTTCCAAAAACTTATTCCAAATACTTAAATGCTCACAATTTCCATTTAGCAGAGATTTGTTCCACTATACACTAGAATAGCTTATAAGTGCTTTAACTTGTGGTTTCTCTCTTTTCCTGCATAAAGAAATAGTGTGTTTTTTTTTCTCTTTCTATTTAAGTTAAAAAAAAAAAAAGAAATCATTCTTTTCTTCTTCTGTAACCAAGAAGGAACATGTATGTTTGTATATATACACATATAGAGAGAGCTTATATTTTGAGAATTAAAAACTGAGGAATGCACAAACTTTGAACTTGATCATATCAAAGCCAAAGAACCTAAGTGTTTTTTTTTTTTTTTTAAAGGAAGCAATATGAGCCTGGCTGTAAATATTTATATGAAAATGGTTTGTTCTTGCATCTAGAATTTCGAGGGAAAACTCTAGTTATTCCTTTTCTCTGTGTTTCTCAGATTAATTTGTTTAGTTGGAAAATGTGACTTTTCTATAGATAAAATATCCAGTTTCATAACATGTTTATGAAATCCCAAAACAAATATATACATATATGGATATAGTTGTGTATGTATGTATGTAACCTATATAATTGAGTCATTGAGTCATCAAAATAACACTTTGCCATGGTAGTTGTTGAACAAAATGTAACTCTATTGTAAGGCACCTGTGATAAGCCATCTTAAAAAAAAAATTAAAAGTGGAAATGTTGAAAATATGTCAGAATAAACAAAATATTACTGGGTCATCCCAGTGGGTTGATGTATGGCCAACCATGGTGGGTTCATTATGAAAATATAATGTTGCCAACGTGACCTACAGTACCTGGTTCTTTGTTTTTGGCAGCTTAAAATCCATGTGGGTGGAAGGTGCTGTCTTTTCTGCTTGCCAGCTTGAGAGTTAGCTTTCCCTTATTCAGTTTATCAAGAAACGTCTTCTCATTCCTTGCTTAATTTCACTAAAGTCCTCCTATGTTACCGCGCTTTGTTATACGCCTTTGTCAGATCCCAGACAGTGTTTCTCCCTCCTTCTTCGAGGTATTGTTTTGTTAGATAGATAAAAGTTGAGTTTGGCATCCAGGACAGATGAGCCTGGGAAATTGGCTCTCCCTTTAAAGCCTCAGCCGGCTGCTGCATCATCTGTCATTGGCAAGGTACTCGCCTTCTGAGCCCACCATACTTCTGTGTTCTGGGTAAAACGTGGAGTCACGATCGATGGTGGTTCAATGAAATGGGATGATCACCTGCTTCGTCACTGCCGAGCCAAAGTAACAGATTCCCTGCCTTAATAAAACATTTATTAGATTAGGAAAACAGTGGAAGACAAACAGGGAAATATTTGCTAGTAGAATTGACTTATGTTCTTAAATAATAGACATCTTTTATTTACTCGTCCACCTCCTTATAGAGCAGACATTTTCAGTATTGTGGCGTGATGGAAAGAGGGCTGAGCTTGGAATCGGGGAAATGGGATTTAAATCTTGCCTCCTGGCACCTCTTAGCTATATGACTATGGGCAAGTCACTTATTCTGGCTGAGTCTCAGTTTCATCATCTCTAAGTAGTACCTATTTCAGTTGTCAAACAATGTATATAAACTGTGTTGTAAACCTTAATACCTACAATTCATTACTCCATACATTTGAATTTAAGATGGTTATCACTGGCATCTATCTCTTGGCTTTCTGATAATCTCTATTTACCCAAATAGAAATAACCATGTCATTATTTCATAAGATTGATCTTTGCCTCAAAATATACTTCTATGGAATATATGTATTTCCATGAAGTGTGTGTGTCTGGATCTCTCTCCCTCTTCATCTTTACCTCCTGCTTTCCTGGCTTCCTTTGAGTCCCAGTCGAAGTCCCACAAAGTATGTTCCATTCCTCCTTATCTTAGTGCTTTCCCTCAGAGATTACCCCCAATTTATCTTGTCTATAGTTTGTTTATACATAGTTGTTTGCTTGTTGTTGAACTTCTTGAGACTGAGACTATCTTTTACCTTTTATTATATCCCCGTTTTTAGTAGGCACATAGTAGGTGTTTGATAGTCTAACTGACTGATACAGGTAGCTAAAGAAGCCTATTTTTCTGTTGTATTTTTGTTTTGGCTTTATTCACAACTGGTGAAGATGAACAGTAGAAGGAAAAAGAAAATGAATTGCTATAGCTCACAAATCTCTTAAGGATAAGGATGAGAAGCATGGCGGCACTCATGTAGTGGAACTGACTGTAGGTGTAGGCCCACACCTACTCACCTCATCCCAGCTGGGACCATTTTCCTTTGAGCCTGGAACTTTGAAAGATTCATCCTGGGGAAAAATCTACAAGAAGCCATCAACTATTAGAGGTGAAAGATCTTAGAAAGGATCTAGATATTCCCATCCCTTATTTCACTGAGGAGGAAAGAAGCCCAAAGAAATTCAGGGCTTTCCAAAAAAACATTTAGTTAGCTTGTGGAAGGAGTAGTTTAGATCCCAGATTCCCTTCCCAACTAAGCTAATAGTTCTCAAACTTTCAGTCTTTGGATTCCTTTACACTAAAAAATTATTGAGGAATATCCTTTAGGATCCTAAAGAACTTTTGTGTATGTGAACTTCTATTGGACCATTTTTTATTCTTAAATAAAGGACCCAAGTCTTCCTTTAAAAAAAAAAAAAATAAAACTTTTATATAATATACATTTTATATAATTGTATATAGTAATATAATATAAATCATATATAATATGATATATAACACATGTAATAATAAAATTATATAAGACAATAATATTATTATCAATATATTATTAATATTATTAATGTAATATTAATTCATTAGGATAAGAATAAACCTATTACACATTCATCTAAATAATAAATGTTTCATATAAAATAACAAAAGATTTCTAAAGAAAAATTCTCTAGAAGATGTTTTAAAATATATTTTTGTAAATCTTTTCAATGTCTAGTTTAATAGAAAACAGCTGTATTCTCATCTGCTTCTGAATGCAATCTATTATGATATATTGTTTTGGTTGACATATATGAAGAAAAATCCAACCCCAAATGAATACTCTTTGGAAAGGGGGAGTATTTTAATAGGAGAATAATGTATTAGTATTATTATGAAAATAATTTTGACCTTGAGGGTCCCTTGAAAGGATCTTAGAGACCACTCCCACTCTGAGAACCACCGCAGTGGGTCATTACTAAACTAGTTAGAGAGAATTCTCAACTGCTCCATTTTATGGAGTGAAAGCCGAGCCATTGGTGACAAGAAGCTAAGAAGAAGAAGCTCTTCATTTCAGTCACAAAACTGAATTCTCAGCTGAAATTCTGTAAATTAATCACCTTCAGAAAACTGCAACACTGCTACTTATGTATATATAACTTAAAGACTCTGTCATTCAGGCTTTTACTCTTTAATTTGAGCAACTTTAAAAATCTTTTTTCCAGAATTGCTGTGCAGTAGGTAAAGAATGCATGCTCTGGTCTCTGATTAAGAAAACTAGCTGAGGTACATTATTATTAAAGGGAGATCCGTCCTTCTGAAATGTTTTCCCTCTGCTGAAGAATGTGGGAGTTTCATCCTGTGAGGTCCCTTGTCAAGCCAGTCAAATGGAAACACGCCATAGGGGTTGATGATACAAATTACAGAAGAAAGAAAAATACTATGACTTTATATTCTCCTCCTTCCCCCCTCCCAATGAAAATATAGTTTGTTTTAAAATTGGTCATCTAATCATTATGAACAATAGTTTGTCTCAAAGACTAGCCATTTTCTTAAAAATATTGATTGGGGGGGGGGGGCACAGCTAGGTGGCCCAGTGGATAGAGCACAAGCCCTGAAGTCAGGAGGACCTGAGTTCAAATCTGATCTCAGATATTTCCTAGCTGTGTGACCCTGGGCAAGTCACTTAACCCCAATTACCAAAGCCATATATATATATATATATATATATATATATATATATATATATATATATATATATATATATATATATATATATATATATTTAAATTCTCCTGAATTTCTAACTGTAGCTATCTTTCAAATCTGAATTTGAAAATGCTTTGCCCACTTTGTATGCTGAGGAGGTGGATGGGACAGTTTTTAGATACTCATTTTTGCCTAAACATATTTAAGTTAGACCATTTGATTGTAACAGATTCTGTTAGCTGTGGCTGTTATAAAGCTGTGTATTTATGGGAGTCTCTTCTTTTTTCCCAGTTCCATTGGTGTTCCGGCTCAGAAAGTAGACGATTCTTTCCTTCCTGTCTCCCTTCTGCCACACTAGTGTCCCATTCCTTTGGTGGCTGGCAGATGCCCTCAGTGCAGACAAAGCAGAAGAGACAGAGTGGGCAAAACCAAATTGATGTTTACTGAACTGACAGACATGAATCAGACATCACTGAGAATCGTAGCACTTTCTAAAATGTGTGAGGTCAGAGGAATATATGCGTTCTGAAAGGGAAGAATCCAAAGCACCAAAAGCTCCATATCATCTCCATAATCACTGAGTTCATGATGGGTGGAGATGCTGTCCTTGTTGGGACTTCAGGACTATTTTAGTCTAAATACCCATTCCCTGCTACATCCATCTTCATTTTCTTCCTTATTCAGGTCAGTCCTTCCTCTCTTTCCAGTTTCTATGTCCCTTTATCTCCTCCTATATAGCAACCCTTCCCCATTTCTCTGTGCTGACCACTTCAATCTCTGTATCACTCATTCTCATGGACCAGGAGCAAGGAACCAGTGCTTTCCTGGCTCTCTTTCTTTGAAGTGCAGTCTCCTCTTATATATGATCTGTGTTCATTGAAGTCCCTGTCAGTAGGTGAGAGTAGCCGTTGCTTTCATCTGCTGAGCTCCAGGTCATTTTTCCTTCCCTTGACAATGACTATTTTCTAGTCTTTCTAGGACCTTTACAACCTTCCTCCTCAACTCCTGCCTTCATCCTTAGCAACATCGACATTTACTTTATTATCTCTTTGAAATGAACCTCTTTGAACACCCCAGCATCTCTTCTCATCCTTTCTTTCTGTAACTTCTACCTCTCCCTCTGTCACAGCCACGGACAAGAGCGATCACTCTTTAGACCTCAACACCACCTCTGTCCTCTGAGATCTTGAATGTCTGTTCAGTTTGTTGTTGTTGCTAACCTGCAGGAATAAAAATATGGGAGGGAAGACACATGGCTCATAGTACTTGTGGTGCATTCAGCTGGGAGAATGGTGCGGTCCAAATGCTGAAGGTGGCTCATGATAAAAATGGCAGGGGTTTTTGAGAGGTATTGGCCCAGAGACAGTTACACTGCATAGGGACACAGGGCAGGAGAGGTCTGGGCTCAGGCATTAAGATGAGTTAGGTAGGTAGAAGGCCAGCCTCTGGGGGAGGAAGCTTTCTCATGCTCTCCTAAATGTTGGAAGTCTCAGACAAGCCCCCTTTTCCTAGGTTAGTTGTAGATCTGCTTCCCCTCTCCCATCACTGTATCTGTTCTGGACCACTAAGATCTTCAGTACCCCATCCCTCCCTCTTTTCCCCAGTTTGTTGCCATTGTTCTGGCCTTAACCTCCCTTCACAGTCTCGATCTTTCTACTCTGCTCATTTTCATTCCTCTCAGTTTCACCACCTGTCTCTTCTGCATAGTAGCCATGTAATATAATCCATAGAATGGGAGGCTTGGAGTCAGGAAAATCTCAACTCAAATTCTGCTTCAATTACTTAATAATTGTGTATGACCTTGAAGAAATGACTCAAGCCTGCTCAGCCTTGATTTCCTCATCTGTAAAAGAATGGTTGTTTTGACAATCAAATGGGACAACCTATAAACCTTAAGGTGCTGTACAAATGCTAGCCATTAATAG
Organism: Sminthopsis crassicaudata; assembly: GCF_048593235.1. Lineage (NCBI taxonomy): Eukaryota > Metazoa > Chordata > Mammalia > Dasyuromorphia > Dasyuridae > Sminthopsis > Sminthopsis crassicaudata. The sequence continues at coordinate 31,451,829 of NC_133622.1, forward strand.
ATTTCTCACCATTTCCTGTTTCCTTTTGTATTCCTTCAGCATATTCCTCATATCTGGCATTCCTTTATTATCTGCAGCTTCCAAACTCCTTCTTAAGAGTCACTTCAGGAGCTGCCGGGTCCATAAAACCTTCTTGAGACTACCCCTTTCCATTCCCTACTTGTTGAAAACAATTTTTTTGGCTTCCAATTCACCTGGAGCTCTTTGTCTGCATTTCTCTTTTGCATCTGTCTCATTGGAGTTTCTATTATAATTGTATGCAATAGACTAGAAGCTCTTTGGTGTTGTTTCAGCTCTATACTCCCATCCCTAGCAAGTACAGAGCCCTCAATACATTCTTGTTGAATTGGATTCAATTTTCCAATTCTACCCGTATCTTTGGAAAGTCCAAATGAATTGGATTCCTCCCATACAATTATGTCTTCTTTGGACTTCCTTAATTCTATTGAGTGCCAGTGACGTGTGAAGACACTGTGTGGGATGTGGAAGGAAAGGAATTAGATTTTATTCCTTCCCTCAAGGAGATTGTAATTTAGTAGAGCAGGGAATTATTTTCTTTTAGTTACGCCACGGACCAAATGTGCAATATTGTCCACAGGATTTTCTTGGCAAAGATATTGGAGTGGTTTACCACTTCCTTCTCCACTAAGTTAAGACCAATAGACTTGCATAGGGTCACACAGAGAGTAAGTCCCTATTTTACTTATCTCTAAAATAAGCAGTTAACAAAATGATTGTTTAAATTTCATATGTCATTCTTCTTTTTTTGTGTTGTGTGATTGAAAAAAGCAATAATGATCAATTATCCAGGTGTTTTTATTTGACAGATTTTAAACTGTAAACCAGCTATTCCCTACCACTCTTTCCATTTGGGCCAAATCCCTATAGACCAGTCTGACAGATGTACACATAGAATGATTTGAAAATAAACAGTATAATGGGGAAGGAAATTATAGTAGATTATGTGTTTTCAAATCAAACACTAATGACATATTTTGATTGGGAGTATTCCTAGTCTGACTTGCATAAAAGATACATTTATTAAATGTATCTTGCCAGACACTGTGCTAAATATTGGGGATACAAAGAAAGGCAAAAAAGTCTTTAGACTCAAGGAGCTCACGATTTCGCAGAGCATGCAAATATAAATATATTGAGAATTACTGTATACTTAAATTGTTATCAGTCTGGTGGACCCATCTTCTTTTGTTTACCTGGCATGTGGCTCTCACCTGTAGCTCCAATAAGCTGTAATGTGTAGCAGCCACATCTTGCTCAATCAATTCAGCAGAAAGGCTAAACCTGATTGAGGGCAACTGATGGGGCACCCTTTGGTAAATTTGGGGGGTGTCTGCCCCAGGCATGAAGAATTCCCTGGAGGAAATGGACAGGATGAGACAATTTGTTCCAAGGGCATAAAACCAGCCAGCCCGGCATTGTGGAGCATTTACAGCTTGGTCATCCACTGCCTCCTGGGTCATCTCACCAGTTATCCTGACTTTTGTTTTGCCACTGGCCTCTGGAAGAGAGAGCGAGGCTGAAGGTTTTGTGCATTTGTGCATTTCTTTCTGACTCAAAGAAATTCACACAAAAGTTAAGACATTGCCCCAAGATGTTATTGGCCCTCATTGGTTCCCTTCTAAATAATGAACAGCAGTGCTTAATAAGCATTTGATTGATTGATTAAATTGATACCATTCTTAATGAAGAACAAAGAACCCTATCAGTTTATATAAACCAGGAGGGAGTGTTTTTGTTTTGCTTTTAATTATCTTCTTGCCCCTCCCCTCAAGAACAAAAATATTATATTTTGATTCTTTCTTCTTTTGATCTTATGTTTTTGTGTGTGTATTTAGAAATAATGGCTTAATTAGTATTCCCAAAATATAAAAGATCTTTAACCAAGACTGACTTTATGGCAGGATAGATTTTAGTTTCAAGAAAATGAATTCTTGGCTTTGCATTGGAATCCACAGCCAGTGGAGGTTAAGGAGTCTGTATTCTCTGAGATCTTTACGATTTCCATCCTAGATATCCATCTGTTCCAAATTATTTCCTGCCTTTGAGTCTCAGCCAGAATCCCACTTTCTGCAGAAAGGCTGGTGCTAGTACCTGTATTGGAGCATCTCCAGTTTCTCTTGTGTGTATCTTGTTTGTATATTAATTTGCATGCTCTGCCCTCCTTGAGATCATGAGCTCCTCAAGTGTAAAGACTAATTTTACCTTTCTTTGTATCCCCAGTATTTAGCACATTAGCTGGCAAGAGAGACTTTAATAAATGCATCTGTTATGAATTACTCACTTTGTACCAAGTGCAATGGCTAATGGAAGGGAAAGTCACCATTGATTATTTCACCCCACTTAAAACTAAAGACCTTTTATGGTTCAGTCTGAACTAGGTGTGAGCGAGGCCATCATACCTCAGACTTAGGGTTAGATTTTGGGAGGCTAATCAAGAATCTTCAACCCATCACCATGTGCAGAGCATTCTATTGTATATGGAATTACAAATGAGATAAAATTCAGCTGTACATAGCTTTTAAAGAAACCTAATATCAGAAAATCCAGATTTTTATTTTAACTCTTGTCAAGTGAAAAATCCTTATTAGTTTTACAGAGAAGGATATCAGGTATCCAAAATGCCATTCAACTTCACCAAAAATCGTTTTTGGTTGCAACTTTTGGGGAAAACAGCCGTTTAATTCTCCTATTCAACCAGGGGAGGGCTGAAGGAGCTAATGGGATGTTGGTTTGGGAGTTTGTGATGATAAGTCATGCATCTTTATGGGATCTGGAGATAGGGATGAAGCCAGGGGTTAAGGACTAAGGCAGAGTAGGTCAGAGAGAAAAGGAGACTAAATAGATTGAAGTGGCAACCTCCTGAATGAGATCTTTGGGAAGCTAAGGCAAGAGAAACTTTCCTCTTCTCTGAGATGTCCCCAACAAGCTGCTATTGCTCATGAGGCTGACTTACCTCCATCCTTACTTTGCTAATGAGGAGCAGTGATTTAAGGCCAGCAACAGCTACTGAGGGAACCAAAAGAGACTGGAGAAAATAAAAAAGGAGAGTAGAGATGAGGATAATCCATCTCCAGAAAATCAGTAATCAATAGGTCGGCAAGTAAGCATTTATTAAGTGCCTGTTAAATGCTAAACACTGTGCTACATATTGGAGATTTAAAAAAAAAAAAAAAAAAAGTAAAAGACAGCCTCTGCTCTTAAGGAGCACCCAATCCAAATAATTAAGTAGAAATGAGCTATAAACAGCAAAATTGGAAGTAATTAGCCAATTAGAGTTAAGCAGAGTTAGGAAAATCTTTATATAAAAGGTGGGAATTTACCTGGGATTTGGAGGAAGCAAGGAAAGAGCATTCCAGGCATGGGGGACTACCTGAGAAAATGGCCAGAGCCAAAAAATGGGGTGTTCAAAGCACATCAAGGATGCCACTGTCACTGGATCAGAAGTGTGTTTGTGGAGATAGTAAGGTTTTAGGAGACTGCACAAAAAGTCAGAGGGAGAGAAGGGAGAGCATTCGAGAGAGGGTGCAAAGGTGAAATTGGCAACAAATTGAACATGAGTGTGAGGGGGGGGCGGGGGTTTGACATCTTGGTTTTAAGCCTGGGAGGATGGTGGTGCCCTTTATGTTTAATCTTTCTTGGTCTGGACTTCTTTATCTATAAAATGAGGGGGGGGTGGACCTCCAGGTTTCCAATATAGAATTAGGATTCTATGATCTGTACAGGAAAAAAAGGAACTCACCCATTTTAGGAGATGAGTTTGAGGGGACTGTGGTACATCTAGGAGAGATCTGAAAGTAACTGGAAATATGGGTTAGGTTTGGGGATCATATATATATATATATGATATATAGAAGTAACTGTTGAAGGGCTAGCTGTGGATTTCTTCCTGCCTGCCTTTTTCTGTATCCTCTTCCTTTCTCCCAAAGTATCTTGGGGGTTTATGGCATAGATTTCTTAAGGGCCATGGCTGGTCACATTGATGGCCAACAAAAGGTCCCAGGTGAAGCCCACTTAGTCTTTGTTTTGGCCCTGATTGGCTCAGAATGAATGTAAATAGCAATTGTTTCTGCTTTGGCAGGAAATCACTAGAGTCTTGTCCTCCCATATTGATTAAATAAATATAAACAATTTATTTATTTGGACTAAGTAAAAAAAGACCATTCTTTTCCTCATTTTTCTTAGCTAGCCTTTATTTGCTGAATGGCCAATTGCTTCAGTCAAACTGAGACTTATTGAAGGTCTTAGCTTAAAAAGGCTAACATCTCCCACTGCTTCCAGGGCCATGTCCAGTGATCCTGATCTCTATCTCGCTACTGGAACCAGATGGCTCTGGAGGGAAACCGAGGCTGGTGACCTTGCACAGCCTTCATTTGCTTTTATGTTACGAGATCATCTTCCTGATGTCATTGGGTCATTCTTTGAGAAGAAAGGACAAACAACTGGGGATTGACTTTCTGAATGAAGTGTAGAGCAATAAGAGAAGACAAAAATCTTTTCCAGAGAGATCTAAACTGTGAACCAGGTTCAGAGACGCTAGGAATTAGGTGACAGGGATAAGAACAAGAATGAGGGGGACATCATGGGTTATCTTAGAGAAGTCTCATCCTTGGAGGGTGGCAGTTAAGAGTTCAAGGGGATTTTTTTTTTTTTTGCAGACTTCTAAATGTGACAAGTGATTCTTTAGGTAAATAGTATGATGGAGAGTGCTGGACTTGGGAAAAAGATGAATTTACATGGTGACTCATTTACTGAATAGCTGTAGGATCATGGGTTAGTCAGACTTAGTTTTCCTTAACTAGGAAATAGGGATAAAAACATCACTTACCTCCCCTATTGTTGTAAGTATCAAATGAGATAATATGTAAAGTGTTTTGTAAAATCCAAAATGGTATCCAGTGCTCAGTACACTATATAGAGTATAGGACCTGAAGTCAGGCTTATCTTTCTGCGTTCAAAACTGATCTCAGACACCCAGCTGGGTGACCCTGGGCAGGTTCCTGACCCTGTTTGCCTCAATTTCCTCATTTGTAGGATTGTATCATTTGTAAAATGAGCTGGGGAAGAAATGGCAAACCACTCTGTTATCTTTGCCAAGAAAACCACAATTGGGCTCATGAAGAATTGGTCATTACTGAAATAATTAAATTAATAAATTGTTAATAAGAAACATAGGATTTTTTTTATTATGGGTACATTTTATATCAAGCATGGAAAGCCTTGTAGTTTAATTTTGAGGAATGTAGAAATATAGTGGGGATTGAGGTAGAGGGTGGTGGAAAAGAAGGACCAAGGTATATGTGGATCCCAGTCCCTTCTAAGGTAAAGACGCAGTTAGATCTCTAGTGGAGCAGGACACGTCCTTGACTCAGCCAGTGGTGGGCTGCTGACGGAAGTGAGATTATCTTCAAGCATGGTTGGAAGAGGAAACTGATCAGTGACCCTTTGAGAAACTTCTCTCAGGTCTTTGCCACTCCTCCCAGTGGAGGGTGGACACCCTTGGGTTGTCTCACATAAGAGGCTTTTGTTAGAGTAGAAGCTCCTCAATAGAAGAGATTGTTTCATTTTTTTATACCTAGCACAGTGCCTGCTGCTTTAGTCGGTGCTTGATAAATAGTAGATGAATTAGAGAGCCAGGAAGTGTTTTCTACTTTCTGTCCCTCAGTTTCTGTCATCCTGTGCCCTATAGAGATTTCAGTCTCAAATCAGCAACAGCAATTTCAAGTTACGAATTCTTATAGTGACAGGGCCTTATCAGTAGAGAGAATCCCTAATCCTTTTGAGGTAGCCTTGGCTGGAGGAAAGATGTGTTCTTGATATCTTTATATGTGCTGCCAAATCAAGCGTGTTCTTGATATCTTGCATGGGCATTTAGGTTCTAGGCTTCAGATAGCATATTTAACGGGTTAAATGGGGTTGTGTGGTTTGGAGTTCTAGAGGGAACCAGATTTGAAATCAGAATCTGGATTCTAGACTTGGCTCTGCCTCTAAAGTTTGGACAAGTTTTTTTAACCATTCCAAATCTTATTTTCCCGATCTGTAATGTGACAGGTTTGAATAGATGACTTCTAACTGTCCTGACAGTAGTATATCCATGATTCTAGGAACCTATTACATATTTGATGTGGGTTTTTTTTTTGAAAAATTACATTATTAGATCATATTTCAATCCCCTTAGTTAACAGATGAGAAAATTGAGTTCCAGAGGTCACTTTTATAGACCTCATTTTTCAAATGATGGAACTTCTTTGGGCCATCCATCTATAAAGTATATTCTTATTAACTGTTTCCTATTCATATTCCTTTGAATGCTAAAAATTTCCAAATTCTTCCTCTCACTTTTCACAATGATTTCTATTAGGACTGGCTTTCTGGGAAGGGGGAAAAAATGGAAAGCATAGAATGGGAAAATTTTAATTATATAAATTAATTTTTTAAAATGTATTTTACTCATATCCTCTGGGCTAGGAGGGAGAGAGGCCCAGAGAAATTAAGAGATTTATCCAAGATCATGAAGGGAGCTCCTCACAGTTAAAACTGGAACCCCTATTCTCACTCCAAATCCTACATTTTCCAGTGAAAATAACTTCTGACTTGCATAGAACCTTTTAATTAAGCTGTTACCCTTCATTGGATGATTTTATTTTTATTTTATATCATTTTGCAGTTTATTATGGAACTACAGTTTGTCAGAGAGTATCGCTTTGTGTAGATTCTGGAAGGAAAATTAGCTTATTTCTATACTAAAATTTGTACAAAAATCACCCTTGGGTTGGGTAGCTAATTCTTGGCAATAGTTCTATCCTTTACACTATACCATAACCGTGAAGGTAGTCAATAAATTAACACTTATAGTCATATTATAGAACGTGTTATATTGTAAACACATAATAAAAGGTATTGCCTTGAAGTTATATTATACACTGGCTTGCAGTTACTGTATCACTCTAAAAGAAAAACAGAAAGGTTTGAGCCTTCATTTGTATAAATGAGTCTGTATCATGTCATTAGAACTGACACAACTCTGAGAAGTAATTGCCCCCCAATGAAATAGTCAGAGCTCTCCCTGAGAATACAGATAAACTTCCTAACAGCTACTCTGCTTAAAAGAGTGATGACAGATGACCTTCTCCCAGGGCAGGAAAGCATTTCCCCTCTCCCATAAAGGGCCACCTCTTACTTCAAAGGGTTTGCAAATGATCCTGGTGCTCGAGATCATTCCTGATCCGTGGAGCTTGAGACAATTCCAGAGCAGTAGCAAAAGGGTTTGAATTTGAGACTTAAAATAGGTAGTGTCACTCAGCCCTCTGGTTTTTTGTTTGTTTTGAAGAAAAAGAGAGATTTTTTTGCTTGACATTCAATATGGGTCTTGCCCTCCAAGTGTTGATAGTCTAGTTAAAAAGCAAATGAAGAACAGAACTGTGATGTAGAAAAACTAGGAGTTTGAGCAGCTATAAACTGGAGATTTATAGGTTAATGCAGCAGGGATCACCTGCCTGGCTTTTTATCTTGATCGTTAAGAGAAAGGTAAAGAATGAACAGCTTGTTCCAGAAGCTGATACCTAGATTTTTAGTTTATTCTTATTATATTCCATCTCAACCTTTCAAAACACATACATACACATACACACACACACTGCCTAGTCTAATGTTTTATGGTACTGGCCTTAGAAACAGGAAAACCTGAGTTCAAATTCCAGGCATGACACTTCTTAGCGGTATGACTCTGGGTGCGGCACTTAATTTTTCCACCATTCAGTTTTCCCATTTGCAAAATATGGGTAATAATAGTATCTGCCTTTAGGGTGACTGTGAAAATGAAAGAATAGTAAAAAATACTTTGCAAACCTCAACTCCATATAAATAGCTAGTTATCTATTAAGTGCTTAGTCTATATTTTTGAATCTATGAGGTGATCTATGTTATCTAGTAAGTGTTTAGGCAATATTTTTATTTTTAATTTTTTATGAAGGCTTTTTCTTTTCAAAACATATGCATGGATAATTTTCAGCATAACCTTGTGTTCCCAATTTTTTTCCCTCTTCTTCCCTCACCCCTTCCCCTCGATGACAAGTAAACCAGTATATATTAAACATGTGCAATTCTTCTATATGTATTTATACAATTATCTTGCTACATAAGAAATGTCAGATTAAAAAGGGAAAAAAATGAGAAAGAAAACAAAATTCCAGCAAACGACAACAAAAAAGTGAAAATGTTATGCTGTGGTTCACACTCAGTTCCCACAGTCCTCTTTTTGGGTGCAAATGGTTCTCTTCATCATAAGATCATTGGAACTGGCCTGAATCATCACATTGTTGAGAAGAGCTAGGCAATATTTTTAAGTGAATGAGATGGATATTAGCTAGTTATCTGCTAAGTGCTTAGAAAATGTTTTTGAATCTATGAGTTAAATATTAGTTATCTAATAAGTACTTAGGCAATATTTTTAAATGAATGATGAATATTAGCTAGTTTTCTAGGAAGTGCTTAGGAAATGTTTTTGAATGAATGAGATGGATATAATGAGTTTGCATAAAGTGCACTATGGTGTAGACCAAATCCACAAAAGCAGAAAACCACATCAGACAGGAGTGAAGAGAAATCACACTAGATCGTTCCAGCTAGAAACTTTCTAGCTAAATCTTTATAACTTCCTAACCAAATAGAGTAAGAGGATTTGTGTTTAAATCTTCCCTCAAAGGCTTTATTACCTGTTTGAGAGTGAACAATTCATTTACCTCTTCTGGATTTCTTCATCTACAGGATGGAGGGATTAGCCTAACTTCCTTTCAGGTCCTTTGATTTTAAGTTTTTATAGATAGTGTATAGATAATAAGAAATAATCAGGAAAAAGATGCCTAAATTCAGATTTAATTGATTCAGGCAGGACCACATGTCCATGCATAATACATTTTTCCCATTCCTGGAATGTCACTAATAATTTCCTGGGCTATTGGATTACAGGAAAAATATTGAATTTCCTGATTAGAGAGTAATGTTAATACTTTTTTTCTTTTTCTTTCCCAGCAAGTAACTGGCAGAAGTTTTGGTGACAGAGATTTTCGAACAGGACTAGAAAATGGCATCCTGCTCTGCGAGTAAGTAAAGATTCATTTGAATTGTTATTAAGAGGCCAAAAAAAAAAAAAAATCACTTTCATGTTGTCCTTATGACTTAAATTCCCATTTGTATTGATCTCATTGATCCTCCCTGTGCTTTGTCAAGCTGTAACTCTGGTATCAGATTTGTTGTAAAGTTCTGGGCTGAATAATAGGGGTAGGCAGCCTTCTTCCTGTCAAGTAACAGAAGGCAGCCATGAGAATTTAAATGATAATTTAAATTTGAGATTTAAAATGAGATTTTAAATGAGATTTAAATGATAGTTACATAACTGATATGTGTCTGGGCTGGGATTCGAACCTGTTTAAGTCCAGTGGTACATCTTTGTTTTTGTTTTTTCCTCTTCAGACAATACTAAATGAAAGAATTTACATTCTCATTTCCTCTCTTGTCTTTTGTCCTTTCCCTTCTCATTTCTCAATCCTTTCTCCTCCATTCCTTTATTTTTTCTCCTCTCATCTCTTTTTCTCCCATCATTCTTTTTCTTCCACACTCTCTGTCTTTGCTTCCATTCCTCTGCCTTTCTTTTCCTCTTGTCTCCTCTCCATGCACTTTTATACTCCTTGATCAGTGCAATAAATCATTTCTAGTGACTATGATTAAAATATGAACCCTAACTTCAGACTTATTCTCTTTGTTTCCTTATCGTTCCCTGATCACATGTGCTATATCTTGGAATGCTATAGCAAAGATGTGTTCAAGTTTTTTTTTTTTTTTTCTTTAATAAAACAACCAAATCCTATTTTTAAGCTAGTAATGAAATAAGCAGCAGCTGTAAAAATTTTACGAGAAAGGACATGAACTCAATCTGAAGTTTTCAAGTATTGGATTTAATAGTTATGATTTGGATGCTGATAGTGGGGTTTTTTTAATCTTTTTTTTTTTTCTTTTAAGAAACGAAGCAAAACATAAAGTGAAATTGATATTCATAGTTTTGTCTTTGAAACAACTTTAAAATTTATATCTTAGCACTATATGCCCCAGCAATTTTAAAAAGTAATAGCATTTCTCTGTGGTTAACTGCCTTCTTCATTGGAGTTCCTCACAATGTGCTTGTTATTTATAAAAGCTGCTTCTGTATATAGCAAACACTGGGATCTTCAGCAGATTTACTTTATACATATTCAAGTATTGCCTTCTGTTAATTTACAATCTGAGGTTATTGAGAAGATACCATATTTTAGAGATGTCCAGATGCTCATATGACTAGAAACCACAAGTAGAACTATAATAAAATTGAGTTAGATCCTATCACTCACTGGTATTTCCAACTCCAAGTTTGATGGCAAAATTCATGTTTATTCCTAAACTCTTCAACTTCATTGCAATTTTTTTTTGAAACCCCATCTTCTTTGAGAGACATGTAGTTTTGTTTTTTTTCAAATTGCAGATAATATATTTGGAAATTCTTTCTTCTTCCCTAATCAGAGAATTATTAAATCTTATCACTTCTCTTATATACCATATAAATTCAGAAAGACCTTAAAACTTTTGGACTTTTTTTTTTTTTAAGTATAAATTTACCCATCTTTTAATTGGGATCCTCTTTCTCCTCCCTCATTAAGTAAAGGGGAATAGGTTGAAGACAGAGGATTTACAACTGGAAGGAACCTTAGTGATCCCCTAGTTCAAACCTCCCTTTTGCCTTTAGAAGAAACTGAAGTTCATATAGTTTGTGATTGATTAAAGATTACAGAGAAAGTAAGTGGCAAGGTCAGGATGCAAACTTGTCCAGTAAGAGCAGGATCCTTCATTTTTCTGTGTGTGGTGATCCTTCCGCATAAAAGGGGACTCATGGTATTTGTCTCTATCACCAAGGATCTCTAATCTCTAGTGGGTATATAAGCCAACTCAGATGGAATGATGGTGAATATTGAGGTTGGGAAGGGGACCCAAAAATTTGGGGTCACAAACCAGAGTCACAAAGTGTCTCAAAAAGAATTTTCAGGCTTGAACCCATTTCCTTGTCAAAGTTTATTATAATTGTAAGGTCAATTACGAGTGAATTAAATTCCACATAAATTCCAAGAGAATTCAGCAGAGAAACAGAAGCAAGGAGACACATTTATCCAGCTTTCCATCACTGACATGTTGATTCATTCTCATTCATTCTCTCTCTCTCTCTCTCTCTCTCTCTCTCAGGTCCCATGGCTAGGAAGTGTTAAGTGTCTGAATTCAAATTTGAACTCAGGTCCTCCTTCAGGGTTGGTGCTCTAACAACTGCACCACCTAGCTGTCCCAATGTGCTAATTCTATGGCCCAGGGGAGCAATCTCCAGAATTTGGTTCTGATCAGATTATCAATCAGGAATGAATTGAGAATCAGAGAGATTGTCAGAACAATAGCATTCCCAGGTTGGGTGTGAGTGTGGGGCCACAGCCAGAGGACTTTGGAATCAGATTGCCAGAACAGAAGCCCCCCAAAGTCACTGCTATATTTCCCTAGAAACTATACTCCTTCAGTGACAACAGAGCTACCCCACTTTGGACCCTGAAAGCTCAGGACCCTTGCCCAAGAGTCTGAGAGTAAGAACTGAAGAGACAATTATCTTTTCTGAGGATTATGGTAGCTACCTTTTCAACATACAGAACCAGAAAGGAAGTTTTATAAATTGTTCAACACCAGAAAGCAAAAAAAGTGGAGTTGTAGACTTTATCAGTCAATAAGTCATTCAAACATTTATTAAGTACCTGTTCTATCAAGTGCCTTGCTAAGACAAAGTGAATTAGAAGTGAGAATGTATAGGATGGAAATATCTCAAGGGTGATTGGGAATGGGAAGCTTGTGGAATGGGTCAGGACTGGAACCACATGTAAAGGTGACAGCTAAAGCAGTGATCGAAGATGATATTACAGGTGGATTTTGCTAGAACCTCTGAAGCTTTGTGTCCCTTTGAGTACATTCACTATGGTGCTGCTTAGTTCTGCAGACCCCTTCTCTCCTCCCACTAGGACACAACAGCATCGTGTCCTCTGCATCTTTGTAACCCCTATGGTACCCAACACCGTGGCTTGCTATAAAATCTTGGATGACCCAACTAGCTGCTTTATGCTGGTTCACATTAAAACTATGAGAAATATCGCGAAGTTATTGCCTACAGCTTTTTTCAGCTTGATATCTGACATAGATGGCTCTCAAGAAAAACATCTTGGAGTTATATGATAATGACTCCTCACCTAGCAAAATGTGCCTTCCCAATACATTTTAAAAGAACATGTTTCTTTTGAAATGGTTGGTGATTTCCCCACACTTGTAATAACTCTCTCTTCTGATAAGAGCTATTGAATTCTTCATTCTGGGAAAAAATCCTCATCTGGACTTAATTCATTTCTTAATTTACTTACTGCATTTTTTTAATCATCTCTTATTTCATTCAAGATTTACTGATTTGATTTCAAGGGAGAAAAATTCCTTTCTCAAGTCCTAGCAATATTACAGTATTTCTCACATTTCAGTCTCTGACCTCTATTTCTTCCATTCTCATCATCCATCCCTATAAAGATCTCCACATATCCTTCATTCTTTCATTCTTTGTCTCTTCTCTATCATCCAGTTCACCCTCACTTCAGTACAATTCATATATCATGGTGTCACCTCCCTGAGGTCATGGTCCTCTTCCAGAACAAAGGACAAATGACTTTAATAGTCAGTTATTCAAAGAATATGAACTGGGAGGGTCCCTAGTCCAACCCAAGCAGATTTGTTTTCCCTCCCTTTGTACACAAACATTCACTATTTGAAATTTTAGTAGAAAGGGATTTCAAATAGGTTCAATCCTTGCTCTATTACTTTTCAATTGCATGTTCTTAAATAAGTCATTTAATTTTGAGGTTTCATCATCTGTGTGAGGAGGATTACCATCTGGGCCACATTGATGACTTCTCCTTCTTTCTTCTTCTTTTTTTTTTTTTTTTTGCTGAGGCAGTTGGGATTAAGTGACTTGCCCAAGGTCACATAGCTAGGAAGTGTTCAGTGTCTGTTTGAACTTGGGTCCTCTTGAATCCAGGGCTGGTGCTCTATCCACTGCGCCACCTAGCTGCCTCTTCTTCTATATTTTATTAAAGACTTTTAATTTTCAAAAAAAAATGCATGGATAATTTTTCAACATTAACCCTTCATAACCTTGTGTTCCAAATTTTCCCCTCCTCCACATCCCCTCCCATGATAGCAAGTAATCCAATATATGTTAACTATCACAATGAGTTCTAAAACCATATACTAACATCATTTATGTTTTATAGTATTTTTACTTATTTTATTAAACATCTCCTAATTGCATGATATTCTAGCTTGGGTGTTAAAGGGTGCATGCTGCCACCTTTGTACTGGATGACGTTTAAAGCCTTTAAATATCATCTTATGTTTGACTCTTGCTGGCCCTCGTTTCTCTTTTCCTCCTCCCTATTTTTCTCCTCTCCCTCCCTTTGGGGATCCTGGCCATTTCTCTTCTAGCCATTAAGTTTAATTTGAAGCTCATCTTTTAGGTCAAACTTCAATCAATAGGCATCTAATAAAAGCTAATTCTTAAAGTGTCTCTTGCATAACAAGCACCTCTCCAGAGTGTTGATGATAAAAGGAAAATACTACAATCCCTGCCCTCAATGGACTGACATTTCATTGGGGTTAACAATTGTAGATACACACACTTTATTAATGACAAGACTTTGGACCTTCCTCTTTGAGTACTTGCTTTTCCTTGTGACTTCCTTGTGAGGAAGAAGAGGAGGTGGAAGAGGAGGCGGAAGAAGAAGAGGAAGAAGAACTTGTCAGCTAGCAGATTCAGATTTTTTTTCTCAATTTCATATGTGTATTCTGTTATAGGATCCTTTACCCTCTCCAGCCCTGCTGATTCCCTAAAAATTGGTGATTGCAGTAGAAAGCAGTCTTTGGGAGAACCTTGCCAATTCCAATGGGCAGCTAGGGGGTGCAGTAGATAGTGTGCCAGGCCTGAAATCAAGAGGACTCATTTTTCTGAGTTCAAATCTGACCTTAGAGACTTCCTAGCTGTGTGATCTTGGGCAAGTCACTTAATCCTGTTTGCCTCGATTTTCTCATCTATAAAATGAGCCGGAGAAGGAAATGGTGAATCACTCTGGTATTTTTGCCAGGAAGACCCCAAATGAATCGCGATGAGTCTGAGTCGGATCAAATGACTGAACAACAACAATCAAGGTGGTTCTGACATTTAGTAAAGATCTACTGTAGGAGTATCTTAGAATAGGAAGAGTAACTATTGGTGAATCCCTATGAGAAGCAGTTCGATGTAGTGCATGGGCCAGACTTAAAGTCAAGAAAGCTTGGGTTTCTATCTCTCTTCAGACAATTACTAGGAAAAAAAAAAAAACAATTCCTCTGGGTCTCAGTTCCCTCACCTGTGAAATGAGGGAGCTGGGTTTGCTGTCTGGAAAATACCATCTTCCTCTAACTACATGGTCTCAATTGAGAATAAAATCAGTAGTGTTTAGGGATGGTATTTAAGAGCAGCTGCTTTGCTCATTTGGAATTGTTTGGTGCTTCTTTTTAACTTGGAAAGCAGGGATTTGGTTGGCATCTGATGATAAGGAGGGCTTAAAAGCCCCAGTTGACAAATATGTAAATTGCATCTGAGAGGCCTTTCTCTTTGTTCAGGGCTAATCTTGTTATTATTAGTGGAGCCAATCCTAATGGTGTTTGCAGCTGTGTTTAGAAGCTGGTGCTCTGTGTGTTTGGTAAAACAGTTCTGTGCTCCCACAAACACCCCACGGTTCTGAGCAAATAGAAGGACATTCACAGGCGTGAGGCTGAGGAAGAGTTCTCCTTCTACCATCCTGAGCAAGGTTTACTTATTTGGTTAAATTAAATCAAATTTCTCCTGCTCAACCAGACTTCTGATATTTTCTCTGACTAGTGAGTTCAGTAAGTTGGGCTTATCCTTTGTCACAGATTTTCCTTGGTGTTTGTGGGATTCTGCCTTTCTCTTATGGTATTTGGCTGAAGGTCAGTCATGCTCCTGAGAGGCTCAAGAATATTTACGCTAGCAAAATTGTTTCTGTCTTCTTTTCCCTAGAGATGATGAGGAAGGGGAAAGAAAGGGCACTGTTTGTGTTTAGGTTTGTATTCATCACCAATAGTCACATCCAATATGGCGGCTTATCTTTTCGCGCTATCAAACCTGCTTTATTGCCTCATTGTCCCATGAGGCAGTCTAGCTGGCCGTTCAGGATCTCCTATAATTTGATTTCTAACTGACCTTCAAGTCTTGCCTACCAATATAATCTCAGCCACTTGCCAATACACGAAAAAAGACCCTTTAGCCTTTCTGCTTTCATCCTGTGCCATTTTGTATTTATCTTCCTTCTTGTCCAGCTTCTATCTCTCTTTTCTTTCAATCTCTGTCTTCATTTATTATGCTAGTCTCCTATTAGATTAATATAGGATAAATATTTGTAGTTTTTGTTTGGTTTTACTACCAAATGCATTTTCATTTTCCCTTTAAATATTGTCAGTTTGGGACAGCTAGGTGGTGCAGTGGATAGATCACCAGCTCTGGAGTCAGGAGGATCTGAGTTCAGATGTGGTCACTTCCTAGTTGTGGGCAAGTCACTTAACCGCAATTTCCTCAGCAATAATAATAATAATAAATAAATATTGTCAGTCTTGCAGTCACTGAAAGGGGCAACATTATTTTTACACATGAAAATTGAGGAAGCAGTGTGATAGTACATGCTCCTAGTCCTGCTTCTGGAGAGGCTGAAGTTGTGGGAAGTCATGTGTTCAGGAGTTCGCAGCTGTAGTGAGTTAAACCAATCAGGTGTCTCCACTAAATCTAGGAGCAATATAATGAATGACTGCCTCTTCCTTCATTCTTTCCTCCCCACCCCTGACCTGGTTGGAGGGCTCTCAGGTTAGCTAAGAAGGGAAGAATCAGCCCAGATTTTAAAAAACTCAGCAGGTGAGTTGGACATAGGATACCTTGGGACCCTTGCAAGTTCAGTTACAGACCACCAAAATAACCCAAATTATCACAATAAATTGAGTCACTTGAATTTTTGGTTTCCTAGTGCATGTAAAAGTTCTTTTACACTATACTATATAGTATAAGTGGAAGTAGTATAGTGTCTGAAAAATATATCTTAATTTAAAAATACTTTGTTACTAAAAAATATTAGCCATCACCTGAGCCTTCTGCAAGTTATAATATTTTGCTGCTGGAGGGGCTTGCCTCAGTGTTGATAGCTGCTAACTCATGGGGGGTGGTTGAAGGCTGGGCTGGCCATGGCAATTTCCTAAATTAAGACAACAATGACATTTGCCACATTCATTTTTCCTTTACTTGAACACTTAAAGACCATCTATGACTATTGATTGACCTAATTTCAATATGGATCTGTGTTGGGGAATAGAGAAGTTCAGAGAGAGAAAAAGATGGGGGTGACAGGTGTGTGGGGTTTGTAGCACTCCAAAACAATTACAGTAGTAATGTTAAAGATCACTGATCACTGTACACCATAACAGATGTAATAATAAGGAAAATGTTTGAAATAATGTAAGAAATACTAAAATGTGACACAGAGCCACAATGTAAGCACACGCTGTTGGAAAAATGGCGCAGATAGACTTGGCTCAACACAGGATCTCCACAAACCTTCAATTTGTCAGAAATGCCGTATCTGCCAAGTACAATAAAGCAAAGCACAGTAGAACAAGGCATGTCTGTATTGGGATCAGCTGTTAGTGGCTGTTGCACTTCTAGCCTGGATATTCTTTAAAAGAAAAAAAAAGGACTCTTCAAAATTAAAGGAACATAATTTTACAAAACTACTGAAATTAGGGCTTAAGGTTCTTAGCTCCATGTTTGCATCTCTTGGTAAGTCAGATTCTACAACGTGACTTTTTTTCTCTCCCCTCCCAGTTCTCACAGTTCTTTGTATATTTCTGCTGTCACTTTTGCACTTTTTTTTTTAAGCTTACTATTATATCACATGAATTATCCTAATTTTTCAAGCCTTACGATTTAAGAGCTTAGGGAATTCGGTATCAACTTTGAGCAAGCAAGCTTATATACACGTCCTGTAGGAGTCCAATAGACTAGGAAGGTAAACACAGATGGAAAATCTTTTCGCCTTTGTTAGATTGACAGCTTTATAAGGCCAGAGACTCCTTGGAGTTAGGAAAATGTGGTATTTGGGGGGATGGTGGTGGAGAATTGCCTAGATTTGCTGGAATATAGAGTATGTGAAGGAGAGTGGCAAGAGATAAAACTAGGATAGATAAATCCATATCATTAGAGCTACGTTTCTGTGAGGTATTTGAACAGAGGACAGAGTATAAGCTTGTGAGTCAGGAGACCTAGATTTTGCTATTCCTTGTGTGACATCTGGCAAGTCACTTCATTGCCTGTCCTCAGGTGATTCATCCATTGAATGGGAGAATTGAATTTAATGAGCACATCTAGCTTTATAGTTCAAGAAACCTAGAGCTTCCTTAGGAGAAGAAATGTGTTCCATTAATCTGTTCTCATTGTTTTTTTACTTACTCAGTTTGTCTTTCTTTCAACCATATTTTTGTTTATATCATTTTGCCTCTAGTGTATATTATTTTTTTGGCTCTGATTTATTTACTTCTTGGTTTGTTCATAAAAATCTTCCCATATTTCTTGAAATTCCTCATATTTTTGACTTTTTACTGCATCTTAAAAATTACATTACCAAATCACAGTTTAGAATTTTGTTAAACATATATTTAATATCTTTCCACTCATTCAGTAGGAAAAAAAAAAACACAAAACTCTAAACCCTCACAATAAATTTAGATAGTACAGTGAACCAAGTGTCCACATTGACTCAATTTTAAGTCCATCATCTATCTGTCAGGAGGTGGGAGGTATAATTCATAATGACTTTTATTTACAAAGTAATGTAAAATTTGTCCAGTTCTTTTCTCGATACAACTCTGTAAGGTAGATAATACAATTATTATTTTTATTACTATTTTACATATGAGGAAACAAATTTTGTTGTGGTTATCTCACTGACATCGAGATGTGTGCTTTTTTTTTTTTTTCCCTCTGAAACGATCAATGAAGGTAGCTATATAGAATAGGTCCTATTCTCTATTAATGAAATGTTAAACTGTGATAAGGGTTTATACATAAATGACAGCCCTACAGATGAAGTTTAAAAAATATATGGTCGTGTTCATTTTTGTAAGGTTCAAAAAAAAATCTTGTTGAATTGAATTCCCAATAGCTTTTGTCTTTATAAGATCCATTTATCTGCAGGTATGTGTTTTGCATGTAATAGGGGATCTGAAAGCTAGTTTACATTTAAACGATGAAAGACCTTCTTAGGAAAGGAACAAAAATCTTCTCTGTTGCTAAAATAATTCTCTAAGGATAAAAGATCTGTTGGCAAACACGGTTTTATACCTTAGTTGCTATAAGACCTTCTTAGAAAAGGAATAAAAATCTGTCCCATTGCTCTAAAGTAAAAGAGCTATTGGCAAACATTTGTTTATACTCCAGCTGATGAATGAACTGCTTAATTCTAGAAAACAAAATTGTCTTGGATCTTTGTCAAGACCATGACCCAGCATAAGTATATGTTCACTTCTTTCAAGATAGGTTGGTTGTAGATCAGAGTAATTTTAAATAGTCACCAATAGCGCTGCACTATGAAATAATATTAATTCCAGGAACTGGTGAGAGAATTGGTTGTTGAAGTTGTCTCTTGTTCAAATCATATTCATGAAATAAAAGATCATTTGAACTAATATTAAAACTAATATTTAAAAAATATTTTGGAAAATATTACACATGCAGAGAGAGAGAGAGACAGAGAGACAGAGAGACATGCGAAGAGGGAGAGAGAGAATAGTTAAATAGCCATAATGAATTATGTTTTAAAGAGTAGAGAAGATCAGAGAGGGGGTCTATAAGGACAGGTCAAGGATAATGTATCCACAAAAGAAAATAGGAATGTAGGCTTCTGATTAGAAACCAATATGTTATGTTTAGGATGAAAAACAGTAGTTGCAATGGAGTTTCCTATTAAGGACTAGTTCAAAGGTGAAGAGGATAGATAGTTTGAATATAGATTATGGAGAGACTTGACTGCCAGTATGAAGACCTTTAGTCTTTAGGCATTGAGGAGTCACTGGGAGTTTTTGAAGATGGGAAGGAGTATAATAAATTCAACATTTTGAGAAGAATAATCGAATCACATTGTTTGAATGGAGAAAAGACCTTGAAGTTGGCCAAGATCAGCTAGAAGATTGTTGCTGAAGGAAAAATTCCTCGCACTTGAGCAGCTGACTGGATGTATTAGATAAAGTTCCTGCCAAAGTGAGAAGTCCTAAGTGACAGGATGAAATTGAAGCTTACTTGAGGGCACTTTGAATTTTAAGATGATGGTGAGGGTTTAAGTAAGTGGAATTGGAGACAGGAGATTGAAGTTGAGATGAGAAGTAAGACTTGGGGATATATATGTGAATGCTGTCATTATAAATTGTGAGAGTGTATTTACTGAGATTATAAACCTAAAACGTTTGGTGAATACCTCCTGCAACAGGGTCGATAGAAAGGAGGTGAGGAACTAGCAAAGGAAATAGAAAAGCTGCCATGTTGGATATAGGAAGAAAATCAAACATAGTTTCTAGGTCATAGATATAGAGAGGAAAGAGTTTCTGAAAGAATGGAGTAACCAATCATGTCATTTTGTAGTGAGGTCAAAGGGAATGAGGTCTGAGAAAAATCTACTGGATTTGTCAACATTGAAGAGCATTGAAAAATCTCATCCGAATTGAGATTTAAGGAAAGGAAGTATTTAGTCAGCTACCAGTAGGGATAGTAGTGACAGTGTAGTACCCAGACCCAGTTAACTAATGTCCAGAATAATGTAACGTTAATCATAATAATAATGGCACTTCTTCAGTAGAACAATAAAAACAAACCAACAAAAACTCCTTCAGTAGAATAACAAAAAAGAAATAAATAAAATCTGAAGGGTTAAAATCCTTGGGGTTCAAAGTTCTGACTGAATGGTTGCTGAATTCTTAGCGTGACTTCAGGAATAGATGCCAGACCCTTTTACCTTTATGGATTCTCATCTCAAAGTGTTGAGTCTGGCTTGAGAGTTCAGTAGACTCTTATGTAGGTTACTTATGGGTCTTCATGCCAAAACATCACTGGCATCATTCACTTGGCCTGGCTCCAGGTATTTGGGGCACCAAGGCTCATTAAGCATTAGCATTTAGGTTCAAGTGAGGACATCTGGAGCCATTTTCTTTTATTTAAGAGCTTTAGTTGTACTGTGATGCAAAGGAACGCCGCAGCTTGCCTTTTGGGGTTGCGACCCTACATTTAGAAAGACATAAAAGTGCACCTCTTCCCTTGTATCAGACACCCCCCCCTCCCCATCTGACTTGTTGGGAAAGGAAAAAAAACAGATGGAGAACTGGGGAGAAGAATCTGCAGAGCCTCTGCGCTGCAGAATGCCCTCAGTTTTAGAGGATTTGGGCAGCCTGGCAGCCTAAATAGCTCCTTAGTCTGTACTACTAAAGAGAGACTTCTTAGAGATACCCAGAGCCCAGTGGGGAATAGTGACCCCATTCATACTGTTCTCTGGGCACAAATTATAAAGATCTCCTCATCGTGTGTGTGTGTGTGTGTGTGTGTGTGTGTGTGTGTGTGTGTGTGTGTGTGTGTGTGTGTAAATGAATAGCAACATTTCAGGAACCTTCACCCAGTTGTATAGTAATGCTTGAACATGAATATGAAATATTTGGTGTAATGATGATATCCCTGGGGAGGCATCTGTTCTCTGTGTTTAATGTGAACTGTCCAACTCTAGGAGGGAATTGATAGCTTTCCTTTAGGCTTACAGAAAATGATCTGGAAACTATTTAAAATAACTTGTCTAGCAAACCTTTGCCCTCAAACGTTTTGAGATTTCCATTCCTTAATCTCTCTCTTTTAATACTTACTAAATAACTGCTAATTGAAGCCTTAAATCTCCTATCCCATCGCCTAAACAAATCTGTTACACAATCACTGACTTCTTAAACTTCATTTAACATCTACAAATTCTTTTTTATATGAAGGGCAAAAAATGAGCATAACCGGATGCTCGTATGTATCAATTAGTTGTAGGTTTTGTTTAGCAGAGGCACGTGATTCTGTTTGTTTGGTACAGAGAAGAAATATGAAAAAGTCATTTTATTTCATTCCTTCAATCTATTATTTGAGCATCTTTAATGGTCACGTTGTTTAGGGTTCATTCCTTAGAAAATGTATTTAATAATAATATCATCTACTGGCTGGGTAAATATTTTCCATATGTTGTAGTTCTTTGCTTGTATTGTAGAAGTGCCTTTTTTGAAATCCTGTTGTGATGGAGCTACTATATCATATATATATATACATACATATATATATATGTATATATATGAAGTTCTTGTGAATTTTTATATACATGTATATTTAGATAAATGTGTGAATATATGCATACATATGCACACACACATATCCATGTCTCATACCAGGACTGTTATTATAAGGATTACTTGACTTATACTCAAGAAGAACCTTAGTGATAATTTATTCCAACTCCCTCATTTTATAGCTGGGAAAACTGTAGCCTAGACATGAGTTGCTTGAATTCATACTCATAGTAGTAGAGCTAAGATTCCAAACTAAGGGCTCTTATTTCAAATCCAGTTTTCTTTCCACAATGCTCAAGCACTTATTCTCACGTCTTCCAATCTCTATATCAATCCACCCTACATATATTATCTATTTTGGTAGTCTCATAAACATATCTCCATTGCTTTAATTGATAGCTCACACCACAGCCAGATCAATTAAGTGTTGTCCAACTAAAATTTGGGCTTCATCTCATTCTCTTAACATAAACACCGTGCTCTAACCAGAGCACACCATTGTCTATTTCTCCAGCATGACTTGGGCTTTCTCTGCTTTCTTTAAACTGTTTCTCTGTCTGAAAGACTCTCCCCTACCAAAATCTTATGTGATCTTCAAGGTTTTCCTCAAATCCTCCTTCCTCTGATCAGTCTCCTGAGATCATCCACATCATACTGCTGAATTCTGGTACTTAAAATTTTTGCTTTGTGTTATCTTCTAGATTTTAAACTTCTGGAGGTCAGAATACCTTCTTTATTTTTGCATCACCTTACAATGCCTACCATAATGCCTCATATATAGTAGTTAATTTTCTCCCTCCCTCCCTTCCTCCTTTCCTCCCTTCCTCCTTTCCTCCCTTCTCTTTCTTCCTTCCTTCTCTTTCTTCCTTCCTTCTCTTTCTTTCTTCCTTCTCTTTCTTCTCTTTCTTTCTTTATTTCCTGAGGCAATTGGGGTTAAGTGACAGCCAAGAAGTGTTAAGTGTCTGAGACCAGATTTGAACTCAGGTCCTCCTGACTTCAGGGCTGGTGCTCTATCCACTGAATCATCTAGCTGCCCCATATAGTAGTTAATTTTCAACAAATACTCATCAAAGAAAATTAATAACAATTTAAGATGTCTGTAATATCATTAGCATTTTGATAATTGGTCATTTTGTTTGAAGCTTACACTATAATCTAGTTGTTCCTGTAGTCCTGAGGTAAGCACCAGATATATATTCCTAAAACAATTTTGTTGCATTTCCAGATAATTAAAGCTCAATGCCATATGGGAAGTTTGCTCCTCTTTTCCCTGAATACATTCAAGAGAATATTTCACTTCAGCCTCTTTCAGCTTTTTGCTTGGAGCTTTTGGTCCCAATTTTAGATGAAAGTGCTTCTCTTGTGAGGCTGATCCTTTGCTCTCCCAGTGCCTATGGCCTTCAGTGACATATTCTTCAATGGTTTGAATGAAATTGGTTCTAAATAAAATTACTTTTTGTATTTCTTCTCTGTACCAAACCAAATAGAATTATGTGCCTCCCAAGGAGAAAGAGCAGGGAGCTTTTCTTCTCTTTTCTATCGGGGAAGTGACTGTACGTATTGGCAGATTCCAAAGCTTCATTGCCTTCTTCTGTGTTCTCTTCTCCCCACCCCTCTATCTGTATCCCCCTGCCCCCCAACCCTCAGTTAGGGGACAACTCTGTGAATTTTTTATCTTCCTCTCCCCTTCCCATTATTCTATGTCACTATGGCAACCAGCAAGCAGCAACTGGATGAAATAACAAAAACCAGTGGGAATGAACTCTGTGTGTCAGCTGATCCTTGCATGAAGTTCTGTTTTTCGGGGCTTAGACCATAATCTTGGCACATAGTGGGATGGAATAATGAAATGGGATTTTTGACAAAATTAACAATTTAAAACTGTCAATGGACCTAGAATCCTTGCTGGTGATCCAGCTGTTTTTATTTTTATTTTTTTGGTATACTTCATTATTAATCAGCACACAGTCACACAAACTATATCCAAGACACTCTGCAAAGAGCTATAGGGGCAGCTGGATATGGAGGAGAAACTTGTTACAAAGAGGGACAGAGTCGGGCCCTTCGTGATTTACATACCAGTTGTCTTGAAAAGTTTATTTGCCTGTCTGTTGCTTGAAACTCAGAATGTACTTCTCCCAGTAGGAAAAATGTGATACGGTAGTATTTAGGTTACAAGGCTAATTGAAACAATTCTCTATTGTATTCAATAAATATTTCTTATGTATCTGTTCAAGATTTATGATTACCCACAGAACAATGAAAGGCTTCATGATGGGTATAAGTAGGAATTAACATATTACTAAAGATGTTTTGTGTTAGTCTCAAAGGGCTTGTGTGACCGGAAAAGAAGTTGGTCTAGTTATGTGGTAAGAGCAAAGGATAATAAGTGTAAAGTCTATGCAGTATGTGCATTGCTATCTCCAAAGTGTTAAAGGCCCATAAGATTGGAAAAAGCAAATACTGTTACAATTCTCAAAATAAGAGTGTGATATATACTTGGCAGTGAATTTGCATTTGATTCTTGGCAAAAATCTGGAATGTATTATTAAAAAGATATTAATTACTATGTGGAAAATGAAGCCTAGACTTCTACTTATTTGTCAACAAAGAAAATAAGTAAGATTAGTTTTGTGTGGCCTACTCTTGATGAAGTTATCATCTTGGTCATCACTAGTTCCTTTTTTTAGGTATTCACTGCCTCTTAAATTATTCATTCTAAAATTTTGTCAGGACTTATATTCTTCATTATAATCCTTCATTCTGATATGGATGTGAATCTGGGTTTTCAAAAGCTATGCCAGAGAAGTATCAGCTCTGCAGGTTCTGCCCTGCTAGAACAGCCGTCTTTGTACTTCCAGCTAACATACTATGTCTGCCTTCTGAATACTACCTTAATTGGACAAGAAGTTGATTATTATTAAGAAGGCTGACTATTTGATGCCAGTTTAGGGTTCTTACTAAACTAAGATTTTTGTCAACAAATGGAGAGTTGTGGATTCAGAATTGATTTATTGACAGGGCTGAAATTGTAGTTATTAATGATATGATGTTAGCTTGAGTAGAGGACTCTGTTGTGTCCTAGGGAGCTCTGCATTGGCTCTTTACTATTTAATATTTTTATAAAAACTATTTTTAAAAATAAATTATCTGGTTAAAAGTATAGATGGGATATTCATCAAATTTGATTTGAAACATCAAGATTCAAAGAGATCTCGACAGGCTAGAAGGTTTGGGGAAATATATTAAGATGAAATTTAATAGGGATAGATATAAAGTCATAGGAACCTAGATTTAGAGTTACTAGGGACCTTCGAGGCCATCTAGTCTAGTCCCCTTGTTTTTACAGATGAGTATACTGAAACCCCCTGAGACATACAGGTATTAAACATCTGAAGTTTTCTTGGCTCCAAATCCAAATTCTATTCATAGTGCCTATAAAATAGTACTTGTTTAAAAGATGTGTGTTGACTTAAGTCATGTTCTCTCTCAGCCCTTCACTTGGGTTAAAAAAATCAATTCTAGACAGCCAGCAGATAATAGAAAGAAGCTCTGGGGGCTTAGTGCTAGCTCAATATAAATCAACAGTGTGATTTGGCCAAAAATAAATAAATAAATAAAATTAGAATAAAGCAAAACAAAACCTCTGCTATGTGTGTTCTTGGTTATACTAAGAAAAGGCATAATAAATGTCTCGTAGTTCTGTTGTGTCACAATTTATTTAGAGAATTATGTTCAATTCTGTAAGTTTCAGAGCAATCCTAAGGAAAGCAGCCAAGGTAATGATGAATAAGAATGATCATTTATATAATATTTACTATATGCCAGGAACTGTGTTAAACCCTTTAAAAATCGTGTTTCATTTGATCCTTATAACAATCCTGAGAAGTAGGTGCTATTATTATATCATTTTTTACATTTGAGGAAACTGAGGCAAGACAAGTTATATGATTTGCCCAGGATCACACAACTTAGGAAGTATCTCAGACTGGATTTGAATTCACATCTTGACTCTAGTTCCAGTGCTCTCTTTACTGCAGCACCCAGCTTTGATGAAAGGTCTTCTGTTCAATTGAAGGAACTGAGAATGTTTAGTCTGGAAAATTCCAAAAGCATGACATTCATTTGTTTAATGTGCAAAGAGGGGCTATACTTTGTTTTCTTGCCTTCAGATGGGAAGAGAACAAGTCAGAGTCAGATTTGACAGGGAGGAGGGAAGGTGAAAGCTACCTGGGAACATAATGTGCTATTTCTTACGAGAGATATTCTTGTTCAGGTAGAGGTTAAATTGACAGAAGATCACTCAGTCCTAGGTTGAAGAACTCTAATGAAGAGCTCTACATATTTTTTTCCCTAGGCAGCGATTGCATTTTTGGATAGCTCTTATTGGTGAGAGATTTTCCATCTCTGAGACCAAGTAGTGAAGTTAAGTAACATCATTTCCTTTTTTTCTTCATCAGAATCTAACCATTTGATAGCAAGAAGAAAGCAGATGGACAATTGTATGAATTTTCCAGGATTTGGGGTCAATAGAATGAACAGAGTGAAAAGTCAGGGGCAAGAGTGGAGACCACTCTAACCAAGCCCTGCCAGATTTTTGTTTACACCTCCTATGTTGCTTTGATCCTACTATTTCACCCATAATTGCCTAATATCAAAATCAGAAGAAAGTATAGTTAAGAAAATTAACAGAAAGGGAGGAAAGCAAATCTGGAACAGTTGATAAACTAGCAGAACATGGAAGAATACAATGACTAGATGCATTGAGGCAAATAAGGAAGAATAGACAGTAGCTTTTGGTCAAGCAGAAATTTTAGAATTGGTTATTGGATGTGGAGGAGTTCCTAGTGATAGTAATAGGTGAGTTGTAGCCATCCTATATGATACTGGAGGTCCTAAAAGTTGGGACTTGACGGTATTAAAGAATTGGACATAATTTGTTTCCTAGAGCTGAAGTTGTGTCCTGAGTTTGGCATAAAACAATCCTTTACATTCTGGATATCACCTTCTGGCAAAGCTTCTTGGACCAGCATCAGATGTTCACTGAGGGATTTAGCTTCTCCTGCTTCCCAGGGCCATCCATCACAAGTTCACAGAGTTTGTTCCTTGCCACTGAGCTATTGCACTCTTGTTCCCATAGAATACTAGCTCGGTGCCTTGTGGGGTGACCATGACCCCCATGGACTTGAGACAATACTGTTTCCACGGGGCTGTTTGCAAACACCATTTTCCTTACCCTAAAATTAATTAAATTTCTGTTATGTCCTGACTTTCCTATCTCTAGCTTTCTTTGTATGGCCCTGGCCACCTACAGGTTAAAGCCTGGTTCTAGTCCAGTTAATATTAATTGGTGTCAGAAGTGGGATTTGACATGGAACTAAGCCAAATAGACTTTCCTGTACCAGTGGAAGAAGTAAAATGAATGTACATAGAAAGATACCAGTGGAGGAAGGTCTGAAGTCTCACCACTACAAAATCACTTAATCTCTCCATTTTCTAGGTAACTCTTTGAGACCATAAAACCCAGAGAAGGTCCTGATGCTGGCCTTTTTCCAAAGAGGGAATTTATATCAAAGAAATCACAAGTTTAGTCCCAATTCTATTTACAGAATGCAGTTTTAAAATGATCTACCCAAGTCAACCAAAGGCTAAATGGTAGAACATCCCAAAATCATATATGTATGTCTTTTTCTGAGTTTTCTTGATGTGATGTGGATTCTGTTTTTTGTTGGTAATAAACTAAAGATTAACATATCCATTCTGTCTCCCTTCTGTGCATGTGCCAAATAGTATCATGGTATATCCATGCCCATTGAATTTTTTTCTTCCATTGGTTTGTTAGTTGAGGATTTCATATTCGAGCACTATTTTTTGTATACTTCCTATCCATTTCTATGGAGAATTATTTTTACTTGTATTTGTATTATCTGTATTTTGTTTAGCCATTCTGTCCCTTCAGGCTCTAGGTAATGATTTGCTTTATACATAAAGCAAATGTCTGTATACTAATGAAGAGACTCACCACAGTAGCATATATTTAATTATTCTTGATGGTACGAGCTGAGAGTAGAAGAGACAACATATATTCTTCCAATTCTTGTGTTTAGTAGACATGTAAAACTTCCAGAAAATAGGTCAGAATTAAGATGATCTGCCACTTCTGTGGCAGATCTATAACAAAATACTGTCAGGGTTTTCTGAATGATAATTTTTGCAGAGTAAAAACTAATCAGCAATGTTCTTCTGCTGAGTGGGAGATTGGATTTAGAAAGGAATTAAATAGGACTTCTCTGTACTTCCTATCAACAAAAAACATTTTTTGAGACGTTACGGTCAGACATGGGAACTATTTTGTCCATGTTTTAGTTAGATGTCATCAGTGTAAGAGATATCCCGGCTTTGTCTTTGCTCTCCCGAAATCTTTTCTCATTGGATTCTATATTAATGTTTGCCCGATCTATTTGGATAGAATCAGTTGCTGTTTTCAAGGGTATGAAGGTTGGACTCTGGTTTATCAGAGCCCTCTGCCAGCAGAGACACAGTATGTTCGTATCAATCAGGGCAGAAATATTTCACACCATGGTGTTCCCAGGGCTCTATGCACCAGAAATTTGGTCCACGGGGAAGATTTAGCAGCCTGTGGTCTTTCAGTGTGCAGAATGCCCTGCACACATGCTTGAACAAGGATTGAAGAGCTCAGCCACAAAAGGTTCTGGGTGTCAGATGTCTCAGAGGCGGCTTATCATGTGCCATGATCCTGGGTGTGTCACACAGCTAGGGTGATGGACA
Organism: Sminthopsis crassicaudata; assembly: GCF_048593235.1. NCBI lineage: Eukaryota > Metazoa > Chordata > Mammalia > Dasyuromorphia > Dasyuridae > Sminthopsis > Sminthopsis crassicaudata. Next base: position 31,480,176 of record NC_133622.1, read on the forward strand.
GACAGCTCCTGGATCGCTCAGTTTACAGACCGGTTACCATGAGACCACGTATGATTAGTCAGAGACTGGAGCCTCGGTGGATGTTTGCACCAAAATGGAAACGGCAGTAAGCACAATTTGATATTTAGTCTATCTGGGCTCTTACCATTTTGAGTTGGGTCAGAACCAAATGTGAGCATGTATTAGGAGCAATTTCTTTACAGTCTGAAGCATCTTTACCACGTCTGAGGTAATGAATTGTCAGTCACTTAAGATGTTTCAGCTGAGGTCTGATGATCATTGTAAGAGCACGTTCTTATCTCATGTTGGACTAGAGAAGTGTTTAACCATTCTTTTCTCGTGATCTTTTGAATCTAAGCAAATTCTTTGAGGACAAAGAAGTGTTTTTACTGCCTTTTAAAAATCTTCTCCAGGATCAAAGTTAAACCACTGGGTTATATCCTCCATGGAACAATATATCCTTCCTTACCTTTTCTCTCCTTTCCCCTCACCCCATTCTGACCCATTCCAATAACAGACTGTTATCCCACTATTCTCCTTGCCTGTGACTTCCTATTCTTTAAGTCTTTTTCCTGACCATCAATCCTCATATTTGTCTCCAACCCCCATTAGAATATAAGTTTCTTGAGGGCATTTATTTATTGTCTCACTTTTGTATTTATATTCCTATTACTTAATGGTGCTCTGCACATAGTAAAAACTTGATAATTTTTTTTCCTTCAAATAATACTTGTTGGAAATGTTTGTGTATAAATTTCTTTTTTCCCCCCAAGGCAATTGGGGTTAAGTGACTTGCCTAGGGTCACACAACGAGGAACTATTAATTGTCTGAGGTGCATATATTTCTGTGGAAAGGACATATGTCCTACAGGTTAACACCTTCATCATGAAAATGCTGTTGGACTTCTCATATGATACCTGCTATTTGCAACAATAACCAAAGTTCTTAAGCCTTTAAACTTTAATACAAGCAGCTATCCGGCATGTTGGGACAATGTGAATGCAATGTTAAATATTATTATTGTGTATAGTAAATTGTATATGGCTTAGGAAAATATTTACATAATAAAGTTATACAGCTGTTTCATTCATGAAAATATTAGCCATGTTTATTGCATTTTGTCTTTTATCTATAAACTCTAAGGCATTTGTAATCTGACAGAAATAGGAATGGTGCTGTTGTTGTTCAGTCATTTCTGTCATATCCAGCTTTTTGTGACCCCCTTTGGGGTTTTCTTGGCAGAGATACTAGAGGGTTTTGCCATTTCCTTCTCTAGCTTAACATTACAGATGAGGAAACTGAGGCAGACAGGATCACATAGCTAGTATCTGAGGCTAGATTTGAACTAATGAAGAAGAGTCTTCCTGATGTCAGGTTTGTCACTCTAGCCACTGCTCTACCTGTCTACCTCCTTGTAGTTTTAATTCTAGGAAATAAAGGCCAAAATAGGAAATCTCTGGATTAGGGGTTCTATTTTTTCTTGGGCATCCTTTGGACATCTTGTAAAGCCTTTAAGCCCTTTCTTAGAATAATGTTTTTAGTTATATAAAATAAAATACTCAGGATTACAAAGGAAACACATTATATTGAAGTAAAGATGTCATTTGTTTTCCTATGTAAATTCTCAGATTCCCTGAAATCTGTCCATAGGCCCCAGGGGAAAACCCCTTATTCTAAGTTAAATTAAGAAGAGCTGAAATGAGGGGTCTTAGATAGGACTTAACGATATAGAGCAACCTCAGGAGAAGGTAAGATCAAGTGATTGACTAACCAAGTCATTCTGGAATGTGGCAGCAGAGTCAGCCCATTCTAACAGAGGGCAGTTGATTCAGGCTGGTATGAATCATGTGATTTTAAGTGAGTTCACAAATACTTGGAGAGTCAGACCTCAAGAATGGTTATTATTACTCCTTATTCTTCTAGTTTATCTTGAATCATTTGCTTCAGTCAGTCAAGTCATTATTGGATACTTTCAGACTACGTTAGACACTGTGGAACTTAAGAGATGGCCCCCAAGGACTTTTTTTTTTTTAGGGTACTTGAATAACCTTCTAGTGGAATTTAAAATTTAAATGCCCTTTTCAGAAGGGAGCATCAGAACACTTTAAAGTTAGAAGGGATCTAATTTAATTTGGGTCCAACCAAGAATTCTTGCCTACAATATGGTAGACAAGCAGTCATTTAGCCATTACTCTGTCTTCCTGGAAAGTGGAGATCATTATCTTAACATGCCCCCCCCCCCCCATTCTGCTTTTGGGCATCATCTAAATGTGATTCTCTCCAACTTGTACCCATTGCTTCTCTGCCCTCTGGGGGAGAACCAAGGCAATCCTTCTTCCATATTATGCGGTCGAATATTGCAGACAATTTTTACACTTCTAGGAAGTAGCTCCGGGTGAATAACCAGTGTGGTAGGTTCTCTGATTTTATATGATGACCTCACAGCCAGTTTTTTCTTTTCAGTGGCTTTTCAATTTGCCATTATATTTGTAAGGGATGTTGTCACTTTAAACTTTGTGGTAGAGTTTGTTAAAGAAGTTATTATCTGAGGTTGCTAGGGGAAACCAGAGAACTCTGCAAAAAGGTAATTGGTCAACCCCCTTGTCACTTGTAACCAGATTAAGTTTCTAATACAGAGCAGACAGAAGGATTTAGAGAGATTTTTTTTTTTTTTTAATTTGGGCTTCTATGTATGGAAGATAGAGAACTAGGAACTCTCTTCAGCAGGATGCTAGCTAGCATGCTCCTGAGCAGAGGACTAGGAGAAAATCAGGAGATGGGAATAGAAAGGAAAAACCTTGTTCCTGGAAGTAATCATCTAACTCAGAAGCAAGAAAGATGTCTATGTAGATGGTAGACTAGGGAGGTAGATATAGAAGAAACTCTTGTTGGAGAAAATATTAAACCATGAAATTGAAAATAAACTATTGCAGGGACATTTGCATCAAACCAAAATAGGGTGAATTGTATAACATAGCTATTGCAGAAATATAGAGCCTGGGGTAGAAAGTCATGAATTTTATTCTAAATGTCATTATTTTAATGAATTTCTAAGGATTAAAAACTCCCAGTTGTTTAGTTAAGTTATAGATTAATGCATACTTAATCTTCCCAAATTTGGGCAAATTCATGATTATAATTATGTGTGATGTTAAGCAAAAAATTATGAACTTGAACCTTAGGGAAAGTCCAATTTTTGAACTGACTACATAGTGACTCTCATCACCTAGTGGCAGTGCTTTGCAATTGCAGTGAAAGTTATCAGAAAAAAAGAAATGAAGCTGTTTATAAAGCATCTTCTTTACATGGTCTTATTTGTTCCTCCTGAACAATTCTGAGGAGGGATACTCCTTTTGACAATTCTCACATGGGAAAACTTATTCTGAGAGAGCTAAAGGCCGTTTGAACCAGCTAATGGGTTCAAAATGTAACTGAAGCCCAGGTATCTCCTTACTTTATGTCTAACATTTTTTCTCCCACACTTTGTGACCGTGTCTCTTACTTTGCCATCCTGTAGCTTAGGTGATGAAACCTTTACAACAGACATTTCCTGACTACTACTTTTGACTGGTGTTCTCCCACAGCCTTATCAGTATATACAATCAAAGCCCAAAGATGCATTGTGGAAAACTGATAAAAGGAAATTATGAGGCAAACTAGATAAACTAGTGACGTGCCATGAAGATTTGTTTGAATCCTCTCAGATACTCCTTATCTAACTGACTGGGCAAATCTTGCCATTTGGTCTTCCTTGCTCTCATTTCCTTATCTGTAAAATAGACATAATAATAGAACCTGCCTCACAGGGTTGTGGAGATCAGCTGAATAAAGCTTTATATAAGTATAGCTGGCCACTTGCCTGAGATACAAATTAAACGGTATTGATGGACAGAGGGAGGTGGGTGTGAAGTGGGGAGAGTGCTGGAGAGGAAGGACATAGGTATATAATTTTTTTTGTTTGTTTTTATGTTGATATGTTCCTGTTCCTTTAATTATTAGGTAATAAACATCCCCATAATGCCAAAGGATGTAGCACTTTTAGCATGTGCAAACCTGTGTGTATGTGTGTGCAAGAAAATGGTTTTATTTAGTGCTTTAGCAGGAAGTTTTCAAACCTTCCACAGAACTATAGTATTTACAACTGAAAAGAACAATTGAAACCATCTTCATAGACAGCCTCCAAAAAATTGATTTGTTCCAATATCCCAAAGGGTCAAATTAATAGAATCATGGCTAGAATTTAAATACAAATCCTGACTCCAAATCTAGTGCCGTTTTAAAATTATATCTTCTCTATCTGGGAGGATTTGTGGGTAGAATTCTTTGAGAAATCCTCTCAATTGAATTTTACTTTTATTACTTCTGTGAATAGTCTTTTAGCTTTAAATAAATTTCCCAAGGAAAAAAAAAACCTACTTGTGGTTTGGAATATGTGGTAAATGGAGAGAAACAAGCTGGATGCTAGAAATCCAAGCCAAATTTCCATATAGAGTATGACTAGAAAGACTCATGCACAAAGCCAAAGGCAAGGGCACATCCCAGATTAGTTTGAGGAATTGATTCCTAGGAAATTGAGGCTTTAGAGGGAAGAAAAGAAGGTCAGCAGGTGTTCCAAGGAGGCCAGTTTGTTAAGGAAAGCGTCAAGGATCACACAGTGCTTACTTACAGGGTCCACACTCATCACTAAGTGGTCCTTGACTTTTAAATTATATTGAAAATGGAAATCCCAAACTCTGCTGTGGAGCAGCTCATAAGAATTCAGGAGCAAATCTCGGGCCTTCTATTTCCTCAACTTTAAAATTACAGAATACAGTTACATGCTTTCTAAGGTATTTTCCATTCTAAATCTATGAGCTTTATGATCCCATCTGGGCACTTGAATAATAATAATCCCCTTGCCATTATCATATTAAATTTACTTGGGACAATATTGTTCCTATGGAACGACCACTATCAATGAAAACAAAGTCAAATGCCATGTTAAATTTAAGACCTCTTAGAAATGCATTTAGATAGTGCCTTTCTAACACGTCCCCATCACCAATAAAGTCTGGGACTCGGCATCTTCAGTAAGCTTCTGAAAGAAGGCCAAACCAGGTTTTTCCTCTTGGTTTGGAGGATTGTAATAAACTTTGGCCATAAGGTTCCCCTTGAAACCTAACCCAGAAATTTTTCTAGCCACTGGTCTCCTCCTACTTCCTGCATATGGGAATAAATGCTTGCACAAAATTTTCCTTTATCCTCACTCTGGCCTTTCTGAATAGACTATATTCTCTTGTACTCTGTTTCGCCATAGTACTCCAATGCCAATCCAAACAGACTTGTCTCTAGAAAGTGAGATTTGTCATTCTTCCTACTAATTTCCTACTCTCTCTATATTTGTCTTCCAGCAGCTAACCACAGGCTCCTGAGACTCCATCTCTTTCACTTGTATTTTCTTGTTTTCAATTTTCAATCCCAGAAATTTCCTTCAGAATGCCTTCCACACATAGGGATTGTTCCGCACAGAGCGCACCACAGGATTCAGTTGTTCATTTTTATATATTTTGAAGTTTTTTTTAAAGTATTTTCCTCCCATCTCTCACAACAACCCTTTGAGTAATCAGTGCACGTTTCATTACAGTTCTTTTACAATGACATGGGGGATCTAAGGCTCAGAGTGAAATGACAATGAATTTTGCTGTGGGAAAGCCCTGACTCTGCCTCCATAACCTTCTCTGTGCAGGAGCTCAGGCTCTTGCAGTTTCTACTAGCCTCAAGGTTCTTTGATATTTTTTTCATCATTTTCATAAATAGCAACAAGGCTAACAATATAAACAATGTTTGATAGTCATTCTCCCCGCTTTCTCCCAATAAATAGAAAGAAACTGCTGTTTTAAACATTAAAACTTGACCCACCTCAACTCGTTTGATATTGTTAGATTTACTTATGTATGTGCTTCACTTAACCTGCTTTAAGTTTGCAGCTTTTTTCCCCATTTCATTTTGTATCATGGGATAAAAATGATTTGTGTGATCATCTTTATTTCCTCTTTTAACGTATTGTCTTTCTCATGACAGGCTGCTGAATGCAATAAAACCAGGACTTGTCAAAAAGATCAATAGATTGCCCACCCCCATTGCAGGATTGGTGAGTATCCTAAATGATTTTTATTCCAATATAACTTTTGCCATAAGTGGATAAAACATGATGACTTCAGTGTTTGGCTGTGGTATTGAATGAGAAAATATCCAGTCCTTTGGATGTAGATGAATCTGAAAATGCAAGACTGGAGATTTTAATGCTATCTGAACCTTGGCTCAATCTCTTTTGTCCCTCTGACATTGATGCTCGTTATTAGGGAGATGGATTTATTTCTGTGTAAGATATTTTTAATTCATTTGCACTTGTGGATGAATATAGTGGTAACTGCCTCATTTTAGATTTTAATTCATTTATCCTAAAAATTGAGAGGACTTTTCTTAACTAAAAGCTAAGTGTGACAAATTATTGTTTTCATTTGGGTTTAAGAGACAAAAAAGCAGTGCAGTGCTTTCAGCACAAGGAGTTATATAAATACCATTGTCATTGGCTGATCAGTTAATATAATCGAGTTAATATAATGTTGAGTTAATGTCATGTTAACTGAATTAAAATAATGGTATAGGGGGCACTCTACCTAATCATTTATTTACCATTTAACTATTTTGCCAGCATTCTTACTTACTGTGTATAGAACCAGAGCTACGTAAAGTTCACATAAAACAGTCTCTACTCTCTTGGAGTTTATAGCCCAGAGTATTCTGCTCCCTAGAAGGTCATACTATAAAAGAAAGGGTAGTATTTACATCAAGGAAAAACTGAAGGAAAGAACAAGCAGCTTAAGTTTTGATGTATTATGTTTCTAACTTGGAGAGAGAGAGGAGTATTATTTTCATTGCTTTAATTAGTGCTCATAGAATCTTGAAATTGTAGACTTAGAAGGCCTCAGAAGTCATGAAGTACAGAGCTCTTCCAGATCATTAATCCCATTTATGATATTCCAGACAGTGATCACCCTCCAAGGGAAGGGGAAGAGATTTGCCCCCTCCCAAGGCAACCCAATAAAAATAATTGACCATTTATTAAATACTACACCCAATGCTATCAATCATTATATTAACTTACCCATTGACTTTCGAATACCCTAACTTTTAGGAAGAATGAAATCCACATCTGCTTACTGTAGCTTTCATTTATTGGTCCTAACTCTGCCCTTTAGAGCACATGGAAGCTCTTAAAATATTTGGAGACAGCTATCACTTTACTCCTAAGTTTTCTGATCTCCAGAATCAACATCTGGTGGTCTCTTCAGTTTATCCTGGGATGGCGTGATGTTGAAGCTCCTTTCTATCTTGCTCATTCTATTCTCGGTGCATCCCTGTAGGGCAGTGTTCTTTTTAAAATGTGACACGCGGAACCTTGCACGGAACTCCACGTTAGGTCTGACCAGGTCAGAGGACAGCCCTCCTCTGTGCTCTATTTCTGTAATGTCACATCTAAGTAGCCTTTGGATTCTGGAAGCTGCAGAATTTTAGCTCTCTGGATTTAGTTTCCTTTTTTAAAAGGAAAATAATTCAGTGTGAGGGTGGGTGAGAAAATTGAGGGGAAACTAAAGATAAGCAGTAGTTTTGCTACTGAGAGATACGAGAAGGGAAGAGGTCTAAGTGGATTCCAAATGGTTTGTTGGATATTCTTTGTGGTGACATCCATCTTGTTTGTATTTAAAGGCTCAAAAGTTCAGAAAACAAATGGAAAAGTGTCAAGAATCTAGACAGAATTGTTGTTGATGAATCTGTTAACCATAAAATGATTGCTGATAGTCCTTATTGATTAACTTTATTGATAATGAGTTATGAGCCATTTATTCCCATTTTATTGATGAGTGACAATGAATATGGCGAGGCTCAAATTACATATCCTCTGTGAATTGTGACCTGTTGTAGTGGAAGGAGTTCTTCATGTTGGGAGTTCTCATACCATATTTAATTTGTTGGCTATTACAGATAATTTCAATTCTTTAATTAATATTCATTAGCGACATATGTTCCTATATAACTTTATATGTGTGTGTATGTGTATAGAAACTTTATGTATAATATAAAAGAATATATGTTCCTATATAACTTTGTATTTCAAGGTAAAAAAAAATGGTCCTGAGACATGCATTTATAAATTAAACAATCAACAAACACTTATTGGTTATCTGTTTAAGCACCAGGAATTAAGTGCTGGGTAATGTTTGATCATTTTTAATTTCGGCCACCTCTTTGTAACTCCTTTTGGGAGGTTTTTTTGGCAAAAGCGTGGGAGTAGTTTGCCATTTTCTTCTCATTTTACAGATAAAGAAACTAGGCAAATAAAATTAACTTGACTCAGCTCATACACTATATAAGGTCAGATTTGAATTCAGGAAAGTGGGTCTTTTCAATATCAGGCTTGGTCGTCTATTCACTGAGCCACCTAGTTGCCCTTTGGTGCTGGAAAAAGACAAAAATGATGTACCTTCTGCCCTCATTAAACATAATTTTTATGAGTGAGATAATATCTATGTATACACACATATATTACAAAAGTGATATGTAAATTGTGATTTATGTACTGAAACATACACAAAATAAATACAAGGCAATTATTATTGGGCTAAATACAGGAGAATTACTTATATATCAAGTAATTTTTTAAGGAAACAAACGCACTATATCTTTTTCTCTTTTTAACCTTAGTGGGCAGTCCTAGAGCTGCTTAGGGATTTGGACCAGGTTCAGTATAATTTTAAGTTGCTATGGCTGTAGTTTGATAGGAAATCTCCAATTTCAGGCTCCTCAACCAGAAGAAACGAGGGGATCAGAAGTGAGTGATGAATCATTTAGGGTGCAACATCAGACCTCTTGCTCAGTTTGTCCATCATTAGGGAGAGGGACGTGTTGCTGGTGACTGTGAGGGTGAACATGTCGGCAACAGAGACATCCCTGCTCTGAGTAATTGAGCCAGGAGCATATTCCCTCTGCCTGGACGCCATGTGAGACTCCTAATAGAAGTGTGGAGAATACAATCCATTTAGGTAACCCAGCTTTTGGACCTGAAGATAAATATAAAAGTGCATTTAAAAATAGTGATCCTAAATTATAAACAGGTGGAGATTTAAAAGCTAGGATAAGGTGTATTTTAGCCCCTGGATTGAAGTATGGTTACAAAGCACTCAGGAACGAAGATGTTAAAACAAAGCAGTTGAAAATCATTTCCTGGCAAGAAAACGGAGCCCTGAGTTCAGGGTCTGTATTTCTTCGGTCACAATTGCTGACATCTGAAGCTGCGGAAGGGCTGCATGCAGATGCTCACATTCTTTGTTAGGTGTTAGTGATGCTATTAACTGTGGCCAAAGAGAGAGAGGGAGAGAGACAGCCTCAAATAGAAGCTGGGTCTTGCCAAAGAATTAAAAATGCTACCCGCCTCTGGGCCAAGTCTCAAACGTTGCACAATAAAGCCACAAACTTGGAGCTCCGGTTTAGTGCTCAGAAAAGTTCATCCTGAATTTTCTTTCATCTTGGAATGTTAGACATCCTTATGAGAAGAACATACGCTCAAAATGCTCTCCTATAATCCCTTTCTTTGAGATAATTGTCTTTTTCTGGTGCCAGATGGAACAATTCTATTTATCAATGAAGGTGGCGGCAAAAAGTGGGGGCCTGCCTTTGGATACTGGTGGACTCCTTTCCCCAAGGGTTTTCTTTCTAGACTTTCATCAGAATCTTGTCTTTCCCCTGGGTAGTTCTAAAAGAACAGAAGAGAAGGTGTCTTAGTCTTCAAGAATCTTAGAGCTTTTCAGAAAAGTAGGGATCATATAAGCTGATTTTTTTCATTGTATATAAAAGGGAAAAACTAAGCTCTTCTTTGAAGTCATTCAAACTCCTTCAAGAACCTAGATCTCCTGACTTCTAATTATCACTTTTTTCTTAATCCAATACAGGGTTGTTTTTCTTGTTTTGTTTTGTTTGTTTTTGTTTTTTTATACCTTTTCTTCCTTCCACCTTCAGAATAACCTGCTCTGTCCTTCCCATCCATCCCTCCCTACCCAGAGAAATGAAAGGAAGCAAAATTGCTACAGATACCTGGGATTGAAGAACAAAACTCCATATTGGCCATGTTGTAGAAAAAACATCAAACATCTCAGTCTTACTCTGAGTCCATCACCTGTCAGTAGCATGTTTTCACTATGAGACCTCGGAGGCAGAGAATGTGGAAAACGCTGCTCGTTAGATATTTAGCTCAGTTCAGTTGCAGAAATGAATCTGTTAAATAATATATATTTATTATTAATAATTTTTATTTAATTGTGATATGTTATATAATTATCTATAACACATACTAATACAAATAATAATCAAATAAATCAATCAACAAATCAGTTAAATGAAGGTATTCTGGTTTAATATAACCAAAATACAGATTCAAATTTAAATTCACTTTGCTGGGTGGTTATATTCAAGCTGGCAACTCTGTAGTGATTGTCATGGGCAGTTAGGTGGCACAGTGAATGGAGCGTTGGCCCTGAAATCTGAGTTCAAATGGAGCCTCCTGGGCTAGTCACTTAATCTCAGTTGCCTCTAAGAAAAAGTGGGCAGACTTTTCTGTTTTCTCGTTTGTTATTTTGTTGTTTATTTCTTAAACAAAGCCTCCTTTCTTAGGAATCATTTTAATTCTGCCATTTAGTTCCATCTAGTTCAATCACCAGCACCACAGAATTAGGTAAAAAAAATAACAGAAAGGTAGCGGGTGGAAGGTACTTGCCAAAGTAGAAACAAAATCTTGATTTCCTTCACGTCATCCTAAACTTGGACATCTGGTCACCCTAACTGCTCGGGAATGTATTTTTTGGAAAAGTGATTGAAATGTTTTTTTAACCTAAAAGATAGAGTTACACAACAGATTGCCTGCAATGGGATTTACTGAAAAGGACTCAAATGTAAATTTCCAGAAAACTGTGTACTTAGGGAGGCTGGTATTTGCTTGATGTTATAAAAGCAAGAACAGTGGTCGCTTGTTGATCAGAAGTCAGAGAAGGGCAAGAAAAATGATGAAAGTTGAGGAGATATTACCGTATCTGGAGGAAATGTTAAAATCTTTTAAGAGTTAGTATGGCGTGATTGTCAGAAGTTGTTCTTAGAATCTGGTAGACCTGGGTTGAAGGCCTGTTTATGACTCTTTGAACCATACCTTTTCAAAGGCTTGGGTAACTTTTAGATTGCAAAGTAAGTGCCAGGGCTCATTGGGAAAGGGAGAGACCTTATTGGGAGTTCCCTATTCCAAAGAAAATCACAGGACCCTTTTAAAGGGGAAATCATACTTAAAATAATTAATATTATCTGAAATATTGGAACATAAGGATTAGCTAAAAAGAATAATTGAAAAGAAAATCTTCAAGTAAAGCAAATCGTTCATTATAAACACTGCAGAACATTGTGCTGGGGAAGATTAAGTAAAGAAATCATGGAGCTTGCCTTCTGTTGGAGGACAAGATGGAAGAAATACATCATTGTAATATACATCATTATATCATGGAGTTTCCTTACTATAAAATTGTCTAAAAATCATAGTCCTGGAACCCCTTTAAAATCTGTCAGAAAATAATAAAAAAAAGCAACTATATAATAATGGAGGGGAAGATTCATAATGGATCAGGAGTTTCAGGAAAGCTTTATGGAAGCATTTGTGTTGGGCCTTAATGAGTGGGTAGGAATTGAACAAGTGATGAAAGAGAGAAAAGCATTATGGGATAAATTATAAATGGCAGCTCCAATGGGAGTAAAAACCATGGAACTGTCAATGTTTTAAAATTTTTTTTTCGTTTTGAGGGGGAGTAGAAAGTTTGCCTGGAATATAGAAAATGTGAAAGACACTGATGAAGGAGAAAAATGTAAGAAGGAAGTGTGTTTTCAGATTGTAGAGTATCTCGAAGGCTGAGTAGAGGATCCAAAATGATATTACTCGGGCACTAGGAAGCCACTGAATTTTTGTTGTTGTTTTGTTGCTGTTTTAGTAGGTGGCCAGATATACACAATAAAGGTAGTTCTAGCAGAGTTATGAAGGATAAATTGAAAAAAGAGACTGTACACCAGAACACTTTTTAGGCGGCTATTATAATATTCTATATTGAGTGAATGAGGGCCTGTGCTAATGTTTTGATAGAGAGAATGGAGAAATAGGGATAGATGGAAGATATTAAAAAGTATATATAGAGAGAGCAAACTGGTTGGTTATATATAGAAGGTAGAAGAATCAAAGAAAACTCTCACGGTTTGCAGAACAAGATTTTAGAGAAAGTAATGAGTTCAGCATTCTTACATTTAGTTTGAGGTGCTAGTGGGATGTTAAAGAAAGATATTCTGTATGTAACGGAAATGCTGATTGGAACCAAGGAGATAGGTCAGAAATGGAGATACCAATTTGGAAATCATGTAGTAATTGCCAAGAAAGAGAAAAGAGTTTTGTACAGTAGCCTTTGGAAAGATTGGGCAATAAATTAACATCTGCTAACCAAGGAGGCGTTTTCAGTAAATCTCCACCAAAGACTTCATTTTTGTCTGGTTCTTATCATTCGGGTCAGTTTTCCAATTTTCTTTCACCCCACCAGAATTTTTATCACTGCTACCACATTCCCACCAATACTCCATGTTCCCAGTACCCCACACTAAAAAAGAGAAACTGTACAGCTTATTTGACAACTCAAAGGTCTGACACTACTCTCCCCTTACTTCTTTAGGATAAAAGCAAACTTAAAAGGGTGGAATAAAAAATATATATTTATATTATAAAAAAAGTTAAGACAGAGGGAGAGCTATGAAGGTATAAGTTGACTTACTCCATTCAAGCTTGTAGTTTGCTGATGTCACTATTCTAAAACATGCTTCCAGGGATAATTGGGGGAAAGTTTTCTTATAACTCAAAAAAAGAGATAATATAAATTGTGATAAGTACCTGGCACATAGTAAATGCTTAATAAGGTGTTTTTCCCTTTCTCAACCCTTCTTTCTTTCTAATAGGCCACACATTAACAAGGAATTTGTTTTTGTTTTGGTAAAGGGAAAAATGTAAGTAACCTCATATTTTTGCACAATCGTAGAGTACTAAGCAGTACCTGGGTGCACAGCAGTGTGCATTATTTCATGGATTTAGATATTTTCTTTTTTTCCTCTGTATTTTGTCATATGGTATTTTTTAAATTAAAGCTTTTTATTTACAAAACATATACATGGGTAATTTTTCAACATTGACCCTTGCAAAATTTTCTGTTCCAAATTTTTCCCTCCTTTCCCCCATCCCCTCTCCTAGCTGGCAGATAGATGTTAAATCTGTTAAAATATATGTATACATATTATACCGTGATCTCACTGCACAAGAAAAATCAGATTAGATATTATTTCTATGATGTTATTTCTGTGATGTCCTTGTTCTATTTTTGGGGGACCAATAAAAACTAGTATGTACCACTGTACAAGAAAAGTTGGTCCTTTCTGGCAATGGGAAATGCTCAGCCTCTGTGAGGTAAGATGGCTAAAGTTGAACTTAGTGACAGATCATTCCCACTCTCCTCAGCCTTGGCACAGAAGGAGAAAAATGTGCCCTATCCTCGCAAGAAATGATGCCCAATTTTGAGTTGTGGAACTTGGCCCTGAAGCCAGTCCCAAGGGGCAAAGGTGTCTAGCACTTAAGCACGCCAGAGCACAGACCGGAGCTCCAAAATGGAGCATTGTACAGACTCTTGGCTCTCCCCCTCCCTGGAGCCAGGAAGGTGGCGGCTCAGAGGGATGGCTTAGTTCTCAATTTATTTGACATTCCTAGTCAGTGGAGTCATTGGGCTTATACCCAGAGAGATATGCCCACCCACACAATTTCAAACTAGTTCTTATGGTGAGTTCAAAAATGAAGCGGTTGGCAAAAAGAAAAGGAATTCTACCCACAGTCAGTTGGACGGGCTTGGGGGAATTCCAGCGCTCATTGAAGTGTGTATGGATACATTGTGCCATGTGTATGGATGTGCCTGGAGATCATCCGTAATACATGGAGCACACCTAATTTAAAATCTATTCTCACTGATGTTCCTTGGTCAGATCCCTACGTAACATAATACATTTTCCTTCTTCTCTTTTCTGAGGATTTCAGAGAATCAAGTAGCAGTTTCCCATTCTTGTTATTCCCCTCTGCTCCCTTCCGAAAGTTATTGCTTTTATGGTTACTTGATCGATCCTTTTAATATTGGAATCAGTCAGTCTTTGAGTCATAGCACCGAAGACTTATAGTTTCTTAAACTCTGACCCTTATGATCTTACCATCTACTCCTTCCCCCTCCCTCAAGCCGGCTGAAGTCCTGGGTCCCACTCTCAGTTGTTCAGTCTTACCAGAAAGAGAACTAGTCAGAACTGGAGAATGAAGAGACCTTTTGTTTCCTGAATTAAGCTGTTTCTTCTTTTGCCACTCCTGTTTCTCAACTAAATTGACCTAAATATTGCTTTATTTCAGTCCTTCACTTTTATTCTTTAGAATGATGACTCTTCTATCTACCCAGGTTACTTACACCTTCGGAATCCAATACTTAACGGGCAACAAGAAAATGGGATTTACACACATATTGTATCTAGGTTATACTGTAACACATGTAAAATGTATGGGATTGCCTGTCATCTAGGGGAGGGAGTAGAGGGAGGGAGGGGAAAATCTGGAAAAAATGAATACAAGGGATAATATTATAAAAAATTTACTCATGCATATATAATGTCAAAAAATGTATAATTATAAAATTAATTTTAAAAATCTAAAAAAAAAAAAAAAAAAGAATGATGACTCTTAAATTTAATGGTTTTCAGAAGTTTGAGGAGAAAAAAAAATGCCATGAGTCCAAATAAGAGATGTTTGTGTGAAACAAAGTAGGAAATACATTGCCAGTCTGTCTGTACCTTTAGGTAAATATTGAAAAAAAAAATGCTTCAATTAAATTAAAAATACTTAACTAATTAAAAAATACTTAACATATAAAGTATTTACTATATGCCAGGTCCTGGCCCAAGTACTAGAGATAGAAAGGTAGTTAAAGGGGCAGCGAGGTAGTGCAATGGATAGAGCACCAGCCTTGAATTCAGGAGGACCCGAGTTCAAATCTGGTCTCAGACGCTTAACACTTCCTAGTTGGGTGACCCTGGGCAAGTCACTTAACCCCAGCCTCCCCCCCCCCCAAAAAAAAAAGTAGTTAAAAAATAATAAAAATGAATAATAAATAATAAAAAAAAAATAGTAGTTTTGAAAAAGTAAAAAAAAGTAGTTAAAAATAAAACAACAAAAAACAGGGTCCCTCATCTCCTGGATTCTAATTATTCTAATTAGGTAGACAATATCGAAATAACCCCAGTAAAAACAAGATATATATATCTAGGGTCAATGGAAGATAACATCAGAGAAGAAGAGCCAGTAGTAGAGGATTGGGGAGGATGGAAGAGGTCTCCTACAGATGGAAACATTTGAGCTAAGTCTTCATAGAAGCTATCAAAGCTAGGAGGAGGAGGAGAGAGGAGACAATTAATTCCAGGCATGGAGGATAGCCAGGATAAAAGCATGGAATAAGGAATCAGAAAGTGATGTCTGAAGAATTCTAATTCATTGTGGCTAAATCCTAGCGTGAGTAGAAGGTTAAGAAGACTGAAAATAAGAAGAAACTAGTTTGTGGAAGTCTTTTTTTTTTTTTTTAAGAGAAAAAATTTTATTGACAAGTGTTTCAGAAAAATCTATAAAAATATGAGTCATTCCCCAGTTGATAATTGGTCAAAGGATATGAACAGTTTTCCAGTGAAGAAACCAAAACCATTTATAGCCCTATAAAAAAGTGCTCTAAATCATCACAAATTAGAGAAATGCAAATTAAAGCAACCTTGACATATCATTTTACACCCATCAAATCAGCTAAAAGGACTCAAGGGTAAAATGACAATGTTTGAAGGAATTTGGAAAAACTGAGCTACTGGTGGAACTGTGAACTGCTCCAAACAGTTGGGAGATCAGTCTGGAATTATGCCCAAAGTGAAAACAGTATTGTGGAAGTCTTTAAATGGCAAATAGAAAATTCTGTATTTCATCTTGGAAGTAAGTAGGAAACCAGTGGAATTTATTGAACCAGTGAGGTGACATATTAATTGACAAAGTAATTCAGACTATTCACTGAAAGGTTAAATATTGAAGTTGAATCTTAAATGCTTTGGTCACATAATGAGATGATTGGACTCAATGGAAAAGATATTGATGTTAGGAAAAATTGAAGGGAAAAGGAAAAGGGGACAGTAGAGGATGAGATGGATAGATAGTGTCATGGAAATAACAATGAACTTAGTGGAGCATTGAAAAGTCTGATGTATTATAGTCCATGATGTTATGAAAAATTAGACACAACTAATCAGTCGAACAAAAATGGAGAAATATAATTAATCCTACATTTTAGGAAAATCATATGAACTACTGATGGATTGGAACAGAGAGAAACTTGAGATTGGGGGGAGAGCAAGGAGAAGGCTGTTGCAGGAGTCCAGGTGAGAGATGAGGGGCCATACAACAGTGGTGGCCGTGTGAATAGAAACAAGGTAGTACATTCAAAAGGTGGGAATAACAGGATTTGATAGAAGAGGAGAGAATGAGGGCTAGAACATTACAACAATGTTGAGAAGCTACGTGATTGGGTGATGGCAATGCCCTCAACTGTAATAAGGACATTTGGAGAAAGGGAGGGTTTGGGGAGAATGCTAATGAGTTCTACTTTGGATATTTGAGTGTGAGATGCTTATAGGGCATCCAGTTTCAGATATCCAAAAGGCAGTTGATGATGTGGGACTGGTGGTCAGGAAAGAGATCATGGCTAGATATATTTAGATCTGGGATCTGCATAGAGATGACAATCAAAAATATTTATGAATATCTGCTAATGAAGGAATTGTTTTTGGAGATTACTATGATGAAAATTTAGATCCAGAAGGAAAATTTACCTGATCAGATAAATAGAAGCTCTAAATTATTTGTTAACAATCATTTTCAAGAGCAAAACGTTGAGAAATTGATCATTTCGATATTAAATACCAGTGATTGGAAGCAGGTTACACTGACTGGAAATTTAATATCTGTTTTGTACATTTTCCTCTTCATTAGATTAGTGCTTTTCACTGGGGCTTTAGAATGTTTAAGTATCTTGAGAATAGGATCATTTTCTTTTGTCGTTTTACTCTTTCACCCCCAATAACAAGCATAATATTTAAAATATGGTAAATACTTTATAAATGTTAGTTGAAATGAATTGAATTTGAGAAATCAACCAAGGACTCATTTGGGAACTTCTATTCATTCTCCAGAGGAAAATTACTTGGGTAGAGGTGTGCATTTGTAAATTGAGGTATGAAATCAGTCATTTTTCTTCTCTTGTTTTCTTCTCTTAGTACTATGTGTCTCTTGCGGAGGTGGAAGATTATATATAGCAATTCCGTAAAAGGTCTTTCTTTTCTAAATTTTCCTTCCTGTCCATGAAAAATGGCATTCTGCGAGGAAAGAAACCACTTATTTCTGCCTTATCTTTTGTTCAACAGAATGTAACAGAGCTTATAACGTTACATCAGTTCCGTATACTTTCCCCTTAGGAATAAGGCATCCCCTTTAAGAACTCTGTAGGGAAAAAAAAAAAAGGAAATTGAGAGTCTAAACTGGACTTGGACTTTTACTCTTCTCTGTTAGAGAAAGACCTCTATAAGGTATTAATTTACAGTATGTCCATAGAACGTGGCCTTGCAAGGGATTTTATCATTAGGCAATAGGAAAAACAGTTCCCCAAATAACACCTCAGTGTGTACTCAAGGCACCGTATAAAATGGAATCATAACATGCTGTGTTCTAACAAACAGCAGCTCTCCTGAAAACTGCCTTCAACTGAGATTGTTTTTGTAGGAAGTTTGTCTTGGCAAGCAAATTTTCAAAAACTTGCAAGACATCTAGTTGGTAATTAGCTGGCTGTCTGCAGGAATTTTTTCAACTATCTTTATTTCCAAATATATGCAAAAATTTGCCCATCCCCCTATTTTTATGCAAGACTAAATATTTCAAAGTTTCATTTTGATTTTAAATTAAGCTTTCCCACAATTTTAATTTATGGATCCCAAAGCCTTGTGTTGTTTTGACTTGAAAGGAAATTTCTCAAGTTAAAAAACAATCTAGACCATAAATCATAGAAGGAAATAAAGGTAGATTATAGATATTCATTGCCCCATGTTACAGCATTTATATTAAGAATGTATTTTTTTTTGAAGGATTAGAGAAGAATAAATAAGTAGGTGATCAGTGTGCTGCTTTTCCATTAAACTTCTTTTACTATCTGTATCACTCAGGCCACAGAATGTCTCAAGTAAGGAATTGTGAAAATATGGAAAAAAAAGGAAAGCAGAAATATAATTTTCAGTATGAGTTGACGTTTTGTGTGTAAGATGAAATGACCAAATGTAAATTTATAGCTTAATCTAGAATTAGGAAATTCAAAAATATTAAATAACCTTAGAAGTCTAATACGATACACTTCCAAAGTGATGAAGTTTCTTACTGGCAGAGCCGGGACTTAGAGTCGTAGACTCTTGGTTCTCAGTGACATAAATGTTTTTATATTTATTTGTATAAATACATTTATATCACTCCATGATGTGTCTCTTGCTTTCCCAAAAAGTTGTGAAGTGGACTCCCATGTGAACTTCACTAGGAGATTTTTACTTCTCTTTCTTCAAAGGCAGCAAGACCTTCCTCCCTCCCCAATAGGTGTGGTCATCAGCCTCTCCTCCAGTGAGTTCCCTTTTATTGCAGCAGCATTCCAGCTGCTAAGGAACTCCTTGGCTCCTCAGTCTGTGGACTGCAGTCGGCTGCTGGCCGGAGGAGCGTGTTTACTATGATGATGACTGCTTCTGGAAAGAAAATGTAGTGAAGGTCTGGATAACGTGTTTGGTGCTGAGTTTGATCAAGCCACGAAAAGCATCCAGCACATCTCCAGAATGGCCTGGGCGGTGTTTGCTAATGCATTTGAGAACCTCTTGGGGTAAGTGAATATAAATCTCAAAGAAATAGAAATTTGCACTGGGAAAGGAGGGAAATCATGCTTTCATATTTGGCACAGAATATTAGGTGGTACTGATGGCATAAAATCCAGTTTGATTCTCCTTCTGCAGGGCAACTTTCCCACCAATTTTTCTTCAGCTCTGTTGGTTTTCATTTACCCTCTTTTCATATAAAGGGAGAAGAGAATTTGCGTAGGGAGGGAAGCAATTATATTGTCCAGAATAAGACAATTTCAAAAATAAGATAATCCTCTGCTAGTAGGGGCATCTTCTGAGAGAAGTTTGGAGCTTCAGCTGTTGTATTACAAGAGTATTTTACAAAGCATGGTTCTACTTCTCAGTGTTGTGTTTGAGGAGAACACGTGGGAAACTACGGTGGCTTGGAAAAGAGAAGTTCTTGCTTTAATTGAAGCAGCTCCCTTTCCCTTCTTGCTCTTCTTTCTTTTTTTTCTAGGGATATAGGAGGAAAGGGGTAGAGGAGTGTGGCTCTATTGCTAGTAAACCAAGCACAGCCAACTGAACCCTTGTTCCACCAGGGTCAATATTTATTGTTAGTTAGAGATTGGAACAGGGGCTCTTTATGGAACAGAATTTGACAAGATTCAGGCAGACCTATCTAAAAACTAAAGATTTCATGGCATTAGATATAGATGAGTAGAAAATTTTTCATTGCCAAGTTTCTGGAACTGGACTAAAACAAAGCCCAGAGTCCCAGCAGCAATATCATCATCTTCCAAGGTCTGAGAAATCTGTTTTTATGATCCTTCTTAAGCCAAGTGCTCATTTTTGGCCTCTCACTAATTTACTGATATTTCTTCCACTGTGCTTAATCTACCAAATGACTCTCGAGTCTGCAATTTCTTCCTGCAGGGTTACTCTTGGTGTGGCTGATTCAGCAGCACTGTGAGGATGGCAATAGCTCAGCATGCCTGAGTGGATAATAGACTACAAAAAGGTTGCTTACAAAAAGTTTGCATGTTCCACAAGCCTGCTGAAACTTAAATTCTTAAATTAAGGTTTTATCTTAATGCTCCTCTCTCACCAGGTACTCTGGGTAGCTAATCACTGAGGTCCATTTGACAGCTAAAAGAGAAGTATCTTAACTACCCCATCCCTGTAGATGCTGGCCCTTGGGCCATCTGGGAGAATATACTGCTCTCTTTATGTTTACCTCTGTTGCTCTTGACTAAAGATGTGAAAAGCTTCTATTAGAAGTATTTAATGTAATAACAGACCCAGATGAGGGATTTTTAGAAGCCCTTTAGTCCCCCTGCCTCCAGCCAATTTTATACCAAAGCCAGTTAATGGATATATATTTTTTTATTTTATAAATACCGTAGCTGTTCCAGTTTTCCCCTTCAATGAAATGCAACCGAAAGAGTAAGGAATTCTTCTCCTTTGGAAAATCTTTTTGAAAAGAGATAATTTTGCTTTCTTTCTCAAATGTCTTGTTAACTCCCCCTAATACATTTTTATACTTTAAATGTATTTAGTTGTGCTTTTGGAGGGATAGGAGGGCTTGGGGGATGGTGAATAAAGGACTAGAAATCTTGGGAAGGATGAATGATCTTAAGCAATACCTGTTGTTATATTTGTGAAGGAACAGTTTTCATGAACTGAGAGAGGTTTTCATGAACCTTAATTTGTTGGCAAAGATTTGGGGGTACCTATGATTTTATTTAACTTTTTAGTTATCCAAGATTCAGGGACACGATAATTACAGAACTATAGATGGATAAGTTTTCTATAATCTATAAGCTTTTCTTTGTTAATGGTAAATGTGTCTTTAAAATGTAAGGAAAATGAAGCAGATCTAGGTAGATAGATCACTGGACTCCGTGAATTTTAAGCAATTCATTGCTATTACTACTTTGTGGTAACTGGATAAAGACCATCAGTGTCCTTCATTTTCTCCTCTTGACAAGCATGAATATTGCTTGGTGTTTTGTTTTGTTTTGGGTTTTTTTTTCCCTTGGAAGCCTTGGAGTTTCACTCAATTGTCAGAAAGAAAATAGTTTAGAAATAATTAGTTCTTTCTTTCATAATTTGGGTTTTAATGTAAAAATAATATAAGGGAACATGGCTTAATGAATAGAGTTGTTTTGTTCTGGAAAACCTGGGGTGTAGTCCCATTTCTGACCCATCCACAATATGATATCCTTGGCAAATCATTTATCTTCTCTGCTTCTTATAGCAGTGGTATCAAACTGAAATAGAAACAACATGACTAAATGTCACCTGTGTCGCACATTGACTTAGAAAAACCACATTTTAAAATTATCTGTTTTCTATTGTAGTTTTATTTCTTTAGTTAATTATTTCCTAGTTACATTTTGATCTGGTTCAGGCACATGTTTTTAATCTCTGCTCTAGACAACTCTGAAACTAGAACGAATTTTTTTGCCTTAAGAAAGCTTCCTATTCTATTAAAATCATAAGTTCAGTCCTGTTCTATCCCATTTCTTTAGTCAGAGTATGAGGCTCTGGAGACCAAAAATAACGTTCCCTGTCCTCTAGAAGATTTCAGTCAGTAGAGGGGATATAATGTGTGTATATATAGATAAGTAAAATCAAACTTCAAATCATTGGCAGGGGATGGGGGTGTAGAGGGGGAGATCCAAATAAATCACTCAAGAAAATTTAATGAGAGAGAAAACACTTCAGTTGGGGTGGGTAAGTAAGTGAAGGCATCAGGAAAAAACTTCATGGAGGTAGTAGCACCCAAAAATGTCATCAAAAATGCCAAAAATGAGAAAAATGTCATCAGATAAGGATGAAATGGGGAATATGTTCCAGGCACTGGACTTGAGCCGTACCAATGTGAGGACTAGAAAGAGTGTAGGATGAGATCAGGATAGAGTAGTTTGGCTGGACCACCATATTTGGAAGATGTAATAGCAGAAAAGACTTCTCTCTGAGAAGTCTTAAGAGATAAATGATATATTTTACATATAGAAGATATATGAAAGGGCTTGGGGACCAAAGCAATTTTGTGATGATTAGAATAAACTGAGTGTCCTCCCCTTTATATATTGACATCAATAAGACTTCAGACCATCCTGCATCAACTTCACCAGATTAGGCAACATACATAGAATATTTCCTCTGTTCCCAAGATCTTCTGGATTCCAGATCCTTATACTACTATTGCAGTCTTTGGCCAAGCTTCTGTCACTGCCTGAAGACTCATGTTGCTGGACACTAGTACTAAAGGCATGGATAGAGCAATGCTGTTCTCATTGTTATTTTCACATGCTGTCTGGTATTTTGGCTTTAATGGCCTTTGGGAAGATGTTTCATCTCCTTATTTTGCCATGTATTTTTTCATTCTTCTCCAGACTCTTTTCTTTTCAGGGAGGAAGAACTGTCTGAGAAATTGTGGGATTTCTTGTGGCACCAAACTTTTAGGGATATACAGGAAGTTTGAAACAATCTTTTTCCCCCCTTTCTTTCATCCCATGGTATGGCTAACATACTAGAGTTTATTTTCGTTTATTGGTCATTTCCCCCACCACAGCTATCTCTATAAAAATGTAGTTTGTGAAATCACTAGGGCATGTTTTAGATGTTTTTGGACTCTCCTTCTGATTCCCATGTAAGTTTTGGCATGGATCACCATGAGCATTTCTGTGGGTGGTGAAGGAGAATGGGATTGGTAAACAGCTCCCAAAGTTGTTGGCCATGACCCGGCTAATACCATAGAGGCTTCAGCTTAAGAAGTCATTGGTTTTCTTAAACCTCCCAGGGCTGACCCCAGTCCTGACATCTGCAAATCTGACCTCAGTAATACTTGTGGCGTGACCAGTGGTCTGGAGCAAAGCTGTATTTTTTGGCTCTTTGGCTGTTTTGCACAGGGTCCTTGTTCTGCTCAAATTATTTTTCTTTGCTCTCCTGTGTTATACATCTTCATTTTTATACCTCTGCCCTCTGGATTCTTCTCAGAAAAGAAGGACTTTTCATTTCCCCATTTCCTTTTGATTTGTGACTCCCTGAAGGAAAGATTTACTTTATAAATTTCCTATTACTAAGTTTACTCATGCTGCTGTATCACTATTCCCCCCACTAAAAACAGCTCAAACTGAGATAAAGTATCAGATTTCTTTTATTCTTTCCCTCATGGTGAATGAAAGGTGCTAATGTCAAGATGCTTCTGATCTAAAAGTGTTTGTTCTAAAAGGATGGCTGAAGTTGTAGAATTTGAAAAGAAGAACTCAGCAGCCAAAAACAAGGAGAGGGGGAGAATTGGAGAGATGAAATTTTTTTAAAAGAGTTATTTTGTTCAAGTGACTAGTTGTTATACTTCCTCCTTATCTTGGCTATGCAATACCATATTTTTGAGAAAATAGACATCATAGTACCCGACCAGGAGTCAGGAGAGAAGGGTCTACTTTCTGCTTTGCCACAAACCAATCATGTTCTTTGAAACTCTCTGAATCTCAGTTTCCCTATCTGTAAAATAAAATCAATAAAGATTGAACATGTTATTTTTTAGTATTCTGAGTTCATGGGGATTTGCTTTTCCATTATGGTTGATCCCTTCCTTTTCTGTGATTACAATTTTAGAGAGATATTTTAAAATCCTGAGAAATTAAATGACCTACCCATAGTCACACATAGCCAGAATGTCTCAAAGGCCCTGAATCCAGGTCTTTGGGTCTCTAAGACAAGCTTTCCATGCCTGATTCCTACTGCTTCTTCCTAAAATAAAAGGTTAGGCTAGATAATCTCTCTGCTCCCTTCTAGCCCTCTCTTACATCCTATCACTTCTCTTATATAACCTATTTTCCCTGTAATTATCTTCCATACATTTCATTCAGACTTATGTGTAAGGCTTATAATCATTTCTGCAATATATCATTCTAACTCTTCTCAAAGCTTCAGATTTCAGGTTCTCCATTGTAACGTGCCCTCCTGGCAGGGCCCAACAGAGTACTTTTGACCACTGACCTTTACAGTGTCAACTCTACCCAGCTCGGCTCCTCTGAGGCCTTCAAAGGTCACTTTCTTGAAGAGTAGTTTAATAACCAGTAGCACATTCAAGAATAGCCACGTGTAATCTTAAAAGCCTTTATTATACCTACTCACATAATAACCTGACTTAATGTCCTGACTTGTTAACTCCTTAGTCAACACCTGGTCTGAAGACCCACCTATTTACTACCAAACTCCTTACCTCTCTCGGCTATCCATCAGCTTGGCTTGGCTATCCCAGACTAGGGAGCCAGGTTAAAGAGAGTGACTGCTGCAAGTAGTGGGCTTATAAAGGGCCTGTGAGGTCACACACACACTCAACCAGCCAGAGAGCTGTCACCCATTGAAGCTATCTCAATATGGCCAGGATCCCACCCACAGGGCAGTCCTATATCCACAGAGATTACTTCTGGGCCACTCAAATCTCCTGTTGTGCTGCAGCCGCCCATTTAAAGGACCCTTACAGTTCCCTTCTCTTGTTTTGTGGGAACCGCATCCTTACAGTCCATTAGCTGAGATGAGACTTGAGATTGATCTCTGTAAGAAAGACAAAATGTTTTATTATGGCTATCAAAAGGTAGTAAGGTCTTTCCTTATCAAAAGAATATAGAATCATTCATCAAATTCTTGGGGCATTTGTGTAAATCATATTGAGTGTAGGGATTGAAGAGACAAGAAATTGCATGTATTAGGAAGAAAAATGCCTATTTTCATTGCTTTTATAAGTGATTATAATGTATAATTGTCAAGACAGGCAGTTGTCTTTTTTATTTTTGCCAGGCAATTGGGGTTGACTTGACATAGCTTGTAAGTGTTAAGCTGAATTTAAACTCAGGTCCTCCTAACTACAGAACCAGTACTCTAGTATCATGTTATGCAGTTGACTTTCAAATAAATTATCTGGAATATCTGTATGATGATGGTACTACTTTTGTGGGGATGAGAATTCTCTTGGTCAAAAAAATAGCTAAATTTCCATATTGGTAACTAAAAATAGTGATTTGTGAGGAGTAGGGTGCTATTTCCAGCAGATACTTAATATGGTCTATTGATACCTATAATATGTCTTTTATTTATGGTTTTATGAAAGTCAGGAAACATTATTGATAAAAAGTCACGCCTGGAAGGAGTTACACCTGAGTTCAAGTCTTGGCTCTCATACATAATAACTGTGTAACCATAATCATCAACTAGTCAAATCCTAACTCATTAGGGCCTCGGGCATCATCGTGAGCCTATACTTAGTGATTGCCTATCTGAATTGGTAGAGTGAGATATAAAAAAATGGTCCATCTTCTCTCAAGGATGCTTGATCAATCCAAAGGAAATTCTTGCTACCTCCTTGCATTGGAACTCAAAGAGGTAAAAAATGTAATGATATTAGGATCTTTGCATATATATATATATATATATATAATCTTGAAATAAGTAACATTGGGATCTCTCAAACTGGTCAACTTGTAAGTGAGCAAGCTGGCCCCATTAAATAATTCACTTATGGAAAAGATAGATAAGGTAGAATTTAGGGAAACTAAATTTACTAGTTAGAAGGAATTCGCTTCCTTGATTTGGAATTTCAGCCTTTTTTGTAAGGCTTTGTTAAGGGATATAAACATGATAATGTTCATGTTTTTGCTAACTTGTTTTTTGTTGTTGTTGTTTGAACTTAATAGTATTTTATTTTTCCCCTCAATTACATATGAAGAAAATTTTCAATATTGCTTCCTCCTTTCTTTCCCTCACTTCTCAGACAGCTAGCAATCCATGTAGGCTGTACATGTACAATCATGTTAAACATATTTCCATATTAGTTATGTTGGGAAGGAAGAATCTGAACAAAAAGGAAAAGCCACAAGAGAGGGGAAAATGTTAAAAATTGAAATAGTATGCTTTAATCTGCATTCAGACTCCATAGTTCTTTTTTCTGGATGTGGATGGCATTTTCCATTACAAGGCTTTTGGAGTTGTCTTGGATCATAGTATTGCTGAGAAGAGCTAAATCTATCATAGTTGATTATCTTATTGTTCTCCAGGTTCCGCTCACTTAACTCTGGCTCACTCCCCTTAGTTGTGGAAGTGACTAAGGAACAAGAGGGAATTCCTAGCCCATGCATTATTTTCTGGGATTCTGCTTCTGAAAAGCATCATGGGAGCGGTATCAACATCCCTATATAGATTTCCTTTTTTGATGGAATTTTACCTCTTGGGAATCATAGAAAGGTGAATTGTGTATGTTTAGATAGACAATCACTTACCCCACAGATTTTTTTTCATTTTTCCATTATTTTTTTAAACAGAGATTACAGATTTTGGTAGTCAATTGACAAGACTATTTTTGAAGCATGTTTTTCTAAATATTTACTTAGCATTTTAAAGTTTGAAATTCAACCCTTTTTTGCTAGGAGCAATCACTTTTCTACAATTAACAGTGTGACCTAATGTCAGTCTTCTATTTTAATTCCACCCTCACCCCAACCCTCATGCTTTATGTGTTATGCTTTGGCATATAATGGACTATTGAAAGATGAACTGCAATTAAATAAATCTGTGACCCTTATAAGAACAAATAGAGCTGTTGAAAGAGTTCAAGAACACAAGGTCTCCATGAAAGATGATCCGAGCTCATGTATCCTTTGAATACTTGAGTTTTTGTTTTTGGTGGGTGTGCATATACATACAGAAACTTATTTTTAAAAATCTCGGTAGCAAGATATCTGGAGCTTTTTGTGTTCTTAACCCAGGAGCATTTCTGTTGGCAGGACTTGAAGGAAACTTGTCTGTCATCTATGCGGTAGCCCTGCTGTGGGGCAGCAGTCTGGAGCAGAGTGGACTGAAGGGCAGTAACGGAGTAGGGGGCGGTCGCCCATGGAGCCCAGAAAACAGACAAGGGAGTCCCCAGACCCTTCATCTGTTTTATCATAGATACCAAGTCAGGGCTGCTAGGGCTGCCATAGTGCACAGAGCACTTGGGGAAGAGTCAAGGGCAAATCTGCCCACAGATACCAGCTCTGTGATGCTGGGCAAATCACTTCATCTCTATTTGCCTCAGTTTCCTCAACTGCAAAATACAGATAATGATAGACCTTTTGGTGTTGTTGTGAAGATCCATTAGCTAATATTTGCATTTTGCTTAGCATTATGTTTGGTACTTAATAAATAATGTGTATTTGTGAATGTACAGTCACACAGTAGGTTTCTGAGGTCATATTTGAACTCAGGTCTGATTCCAGATTCCAGGCCCAGCATTCTATCCACTTCATTACTGTCTGACTCTAATTAGATCCATTTTACATATTAAAAATTGAATTTCTGAGAGGTGACTTGCCCATCATTTCAGGACAATGAAAACATACAAGAAAGAAACAGATTCGGTTCTACCAATTCCAGCATTTCTTTGGTGTCCCTGCATTTTACCCTCAGAATTTCCTCTGTACCCTTTCCTGTCTCTTACCAATAAGGTGCCATCTTAATCTCCAGGAAACAGATTCTGTGACATCAGTCAATAACAATAACAATAATGATTGCTAGCATATCTGAGGTATCTTCAGGTTTTCAAAAGATTTTTCACTTAAATTATCTCATTTGATTCTCACAATAGCACAATCTTGTGAGAAATTGGTGCATTATCCTCATTTTACAGATGAGAAATTGAGACTGAGGAAAGTGAAGTGACTTGAAAATATGTGAGGTGGGATTCCGGTTTTCCTGAAATTAAGTTCCCACTGTCTACTCTGTCAGCTATGAACATACTGGATTTTGATATGATAGGAGTAAGTGTCCTAATAGCAGTGAGAGAAAATAAACCTTTGTATGTCTTTTTTAAAAGCAAATACTTGGTACCTTGTGTTACACAGTTAACTAAAGTAGCCAATTTCTCTGCTTCACAGTACATTTTAAACCTTTCTGCCATAGAATTATGCACAAGAAATAAAGTACTTCATTAGTCTCCAGTATCTGAGACACCCAAGGATAATTAGAAGGTAAAAACCTAATGAATCAGTAGCTAAGAAGGCTAATCTCTAACCCTAGATATAGTCACTAAATACCTCATTTCCCACATTCTGCCACAGCCCAGCAGTGCTGCTAACTCTGACCCATGGGATTATAATAAGAGTTCAGGTCTTTCCCCCTCCCCCCAGGGCTGTGGCAAATTAAAAGCCAGAAATTTGTTCTGGTCATCATAGCTGTGAAGCCATACTGTGCTTCTACACCAAGTATTGAACAACTCAACTAGAGAAATGAAGAGAGGGAACAGGAAAGGAACACTACCCTTATATGGGTATTACTTCATTCCACTAAGCTGCAAGAATAAGGGCTAGCAGCTAGCTGTGGTCAATTCTATCTCTTCAGAATCACTTGGTGTGGAATCAAGGCTGATCAAACAGGAATTGCTCAGCATGGAAGAAAACTGAGACTTTGAAGTCTTCAGGGAAACTGCAATCAAAAGGGAAGGAGTTGGAAAGTGAGCAACAGAGGAATATACAGGGAAAAGATCTTAGAAAGAAGAAAACTTAAAGATAAAGATCTTAAGCATCAGCAGAGAAATCAACAAAGATATGAATAGCAGAAGTGTGTGTGTTTTCCAAATCAGGTGGGAGTTCAGGCATTGATGACTAAATATGAATAAACATCTGATGAGGAAGGAATCCACTGGCTTCCCAAGAGAAGATGAAATTACATCAAGATGTGTTCCTACTGTAGTTAAAAAAAAAAGTTAAGAATGAAAAAGAGTAAGAATTAAAAAAAAGAATTTTTGGTCTGTACAACAAAAAATAATTGACACAATAGAAAAGCTTGAATTTACAGTGGTAAGTCTCACCAAAGAAACAAAGTAGAGACTAAATGATTAGGAATGCAAATACAATGGAAGTATAATCTGGAATTACAGAGTTCCCAGAAACACATGGCAGTTCAAAAAGAAGAAAACCATAATGCAAGAAATAAAGCAAGGAAGTTGCCAGAATTTCTGAATATAGAAAACAAAAGGCCATTTGAAAGAAACTACAGAAAATATGTATAGAAGAATTGCAATTTTTTTTTTGTTTCTAGTCCTCCCCTCCCGCCCAGGCTGGGGTTAAGTAACTTGTCCAGGGTCACACAGCTAGGAAGTGTTAAGTGTCTGAGATCACATTTGAACTCGGGTCCTCCAGAATTCAGGGCTGGTGCTCTATCCACCGTGCCACCTAGCTGCCCCGTATTGCACATGTTTAATGTATATTGGATTTCTGTCTAAGGGAGAGAATAAGGAGAAGGGAAGAAATAAAAAAAATTTGGAATACAAGGCTTTGCAGGGATGAATATTGAAAACTATGCATATGTTTTGAAAATAAAAAGCTTTAAAAAAAAAAAAAGAATCCACAGAGCTTCAGGGAAAATAACAAAACAAAAACTAACCCTAAATTACAAGACATATAGCAGTTGAATTGAACAATTTAAAAGGCAAATAAGAAATTCTGCAAGCAACTAGGAGAAAAACCTTCAAATATTAAAGAAAGGACATTCAAATGATACAAGATAAGACCAGAGACTACAAGGTAGAATGTATTCTTGAGTAAAGGAGCAACCCAAAGAGACATACCTTTCAAACCTGAGCCCAATAATGAATGAAATAAAATAGACAATTTTAAAATTCCATTAGAAGCATCCCTGGGGGGAAAACACCTGAATCTGAACAAGCATTTACTTTTCAAACATCCAAGACAAGGGAAAAAAAATAGAAGCAAAAAAAAGTAAATGACAATAACAATAAGATAATATTGGTAAGATTCTTAAATGATTTCTTTTTTAAAAGATGAAAGATCAAGTCAAATAAAAATGATTGTGGAGAACCAGGTCTGAAACTTCATGGCAAAAACCTCACAATTTTCTGCTTACAAATGAATGAATATTTTTATGTGACCTTGTTGTAGAATAAGAGATTACATAAAAGGGGAGTAGGGATGAAGAAGCTATAGGGAGATATGTGTTATAATCTAATGACTTCAAAGTTTACAATGAAGAGAAAAGAAATCCTTTGTGTCTCAGGATGCGAAGAATGTGTGCAAGTTAATTGATAATTAATTTATGAAGTTATAAAATAGAGGCAGGCATGTCTTGTTCTTGGGATAATTGTGGGGAAAGATCACAATTGCATCAGGAAGTGGAGTTGCAATCACACTTTAATAAGGTACAGTCTAATAACAAAAAGTGAGGAGGGATAAAGAGGAAGAGCACGGCATAGAAAGAGAGGACAGGCAAAATGGGTAGGGAGAGGCAGAGAATATGACTGATGTATCCATGTGTTAGAGTGGGGAGCACTAGACCAGCTGGAGATGAAAGAGAGCCAGGAGGGAAGAGTTTGAGGTTTCATTTTTATGGGGGTTTTGGGGAAACCCAACTAACTCCTCTCTGCCAACTTACAATTCCTTCATTAACATATCCAGATCATCTGAAAGTAATCAGTAAAACTTCAAAGTTGTCATCTCCAAGTTATCAGTACTTTGTGGCTGTCCTGCTGGTCTCAAGCTGTGGAAGTCTGGAATTTATTTGGAATTTACATATCATAAAACTAGAAGTTTAACTGGATCGCTTCTTCTGATTCATCACATGTTACCAGGATGTGAATTTTGATTATTGAATGATACAATTTGAAAATTATGCTCCTTTGATATTAGGGATAGTTTTATGCGACTTATAGATTTCCTTTTGTAATTTTGTTGCCTGCTCCTACCCTTTTATACTGTCAATTTATAAACTATACTGACTACAAGGGGGGATGTGGTTGGGGGAGCAAAATAAGATACAATTTTAACATAACAGGTGATTGGGAAAGGAGGTAGAGAGAGGGAGATGGTGTGAGGTAACCATATATCCTTCCTATGGGGGAAGAAAGCTATCCTATAGAGAGAATGAGAGAAAGAAATACTTTTTTAGAAAAATGCTCAGAAAATGAAATTTTTAAAATGCAACAACAAAGGGAGTTGATAGGAGAGAGGGGAAAATTGGAAAATTTAAATAGCAAGATAAAAGGAAGAAAGAATAAAGAAAATGAGTTAAACAAAATGCCAAACTAGGAAGTGGTAAAAAATGAAAGAGGATGATTGAGAGTAAAAGTAAAAAGGCCAATCAGAATAGTGTTGCCTTAAAGTTGAATAAGTTAAAAGTGATACAGAGTATTGTGTTATAGGGAAAGAGAAAAATCGCAATCCATGGATTACTAGAATCCTTTTATGAAACAAATATAGCCCAAATATGTAAACCGGGGAATAAAGAACTAGAGACCAATATCATTTAATTAATATTAATATTGATTCAAAATTTTAAATAAAATAAAATCTTATCAGCATCATAACAATTAAAAATTGATATAACAAAGTTAGGTTTCTACTTTTGAAGCAAGGGTGGATCACTATTAGAAAAATAATCATTATTAAAATAAAAATGGCCAAAACCATATGATCAGCATAAAAGATTAAGAAAAAGCTTTTGAAAAAAGTGTATAATACTCATTCAGAAAACCCTACAATGCATAGCCATAGAAGGACCTTTTTAAATGTAAATTTTTGTACTATGTCTGTCTCAAAGATTTTTTTTTTTTTAAGGGAAAAGGACTAAAAATCTTTATAGCAGCTCTTTTTTCAATGGCCCATCAACTGGGGAATGACTGAATAAATTGTGGTATGTCACATATATCAAAGTTGCTTAAACTGTGGCATATTGGGTCACATCATGCAGGAATCACAAATTTATGATTTATTATCAGCAAATGTTTGATTCATATGTCTTTTATATGCCTATATACCCAGGATCACATAAAAACTTCTCTGGTGAAAAGGTGTCACGAATGGGAAAAATTTAAGAAGCCCTGATAAATATATAGATAATATCATGCTATAAGAAATGACAAGCAGGTTTCAGAAAAACTTGGAAAGGTTTATATGAACTGGTAAAAAGTAAAAGATTTACATGAACTGATGCAAGTTAAGTGAACAGAACCAGCAGAACATTATATACAGTAACAGCAATCATTGTATGAAAAAGAACAAATGTGAACGATTTCACTGTTCTTGGCAATACAATGATTTTAAGATAATCCCAAAGGACTCACGATGATAAATACTCCACAGAAAGAACCAATAGTGTTTAAATGCCCCAAAATACTAATTTCTTAAGCCTACCTGCCATATGGCGAAATTACAATGGGGAAAATTGTGTAAAGGATAGCTGTATTTGTATAAATCAGGGCTTCTTAAATTTTTTCCACTCACAACTCCTTTTGGCTCAAGAAATTTTTATGTCATCTCAATTATATAGATATATAAAATAGGTATAAAATCTAATATTTAATGATAATAAATCATAATTCCATAACTCCTACATTCAGTTACATGACCCATGTGGAGTCATGACCCATAGTTTAAGAAGCTTTGATACAGATTACATTACATAGTTTTCTTTAAAGAAATAAAGAATAGGGCAGCTAGGTGGCACAGTAGATAGAGAACCGCCCTGAAGTCACGAAGACCCGCGTTGAAGTCCGCCTCAGACAATAACACTTCCTAGCTGTGTGACTCTGGGCAAGTCACTTAACCTCAATTGCCTCAGCAAAAAACTAAAATTAAAGAATAATAAAAAATAAAGAACAACTTTGAATAGCTGGGACAGTGTTCATCCTCAGCTATGCCATCATAAGGAAAATGACAATAATTTGATTAATTAAATTTAATTCAAAGCTTTTAAGCTATATCAAATTTCAAAGAATTTATTTGGAAAAGTTAAAAATTTTTTTTTTTGAATTTGTTAGAAATGATAAAAAGAGACAGAGAGGGATCAAAATAGCTTATCTAGACCTCAAATTAAAGTAGTAATCATCAAAACCATTTGTTCTTGGTTAAAGAACTGCTAATGGAAAGGATTAGATAAGGAAAATCAGAAGCAAAGGGACTTAATAACCCAGTGTTTGATAAACCCTAAAACATAGACTACTTAGGAAAGAATTTCCTATTTGATAATAGAGAACAAAACAAAAAGTGTAGTTTTAAAATTTAACATATTGTTGACCTATCTTCTAACCGAGACTCTTGCTTGAGGATTTTGGTCTAGTAAAATCTACTAACTACACTAAGACATCTGAGATATGCAAAGCACACATGTATATACCTATCTCTGTCTGTCTATATTTCCAAAAGCCCTTCCCCACTAGTAGTTAAGGAATGTGAATCTCATTCTCATAAGAAGAAATGCAAAATATGACAATCATATGAAAGAATGCTCAGTCACTAATAATAAAAGAAATGCAAGTCAAAACAATCCTGAGTTTTCACATCATTCCATGTTTATTGATAAACATGGCAAAAGTTATAAATAGTGTTGGAGGCATTGAGAAAAGAAAGCTGCAGTAATTCACTGCTGGTAGAGTAGTACATCTTCAATACAACCATATTGAAAACCAATTTAGAATTATGCAAAGAAAATGATTGTCTTCATACTCCTAAAAATGGTGTATACCTGCAATGAGATTATTAATCAATTTTTGACCCCCATACCTACAAAAATATTCATGGTAGCATTTTTTATAGCAAAGAATTGTTAAATAAAGTAGCTTTCCATCTATTGGGCAATGAATAAACAAATTGTATTATATGAATAGAGTTGACAGTTACTATTCTGTAAAAAATATTGACAGTGATAAATATTAAGAAACAAGGAAAGATCTACATACACTGAAACAGATTCAAGTAAGCAGAACCAAAAAAGTATCATGAACAATGATTATAGCAAGGTAAATGAAAAGAATCATACATGCATGTGCTCACACACATACATTCAATCAGAAATGAATTTTGTAAAATGATAAAGAACAATATGGTGTGATAGAAGATATATGAGAACACACCATCATGCCTTTCCACAGGTGGAAGATCCACAAATTTTATACATTGCACTTATTTTCAGACTTTTACAATGTATTAATTAGTTATGTTGAATTCCTCCCCCCCCTTTTTTTTGTCTTTAATAAATATTTTTTAAAAAGCAAAAAAAAATTTGCTGTGCTCTTTAAAACGAGAGCAGCTTTGTGTGAGGTATGTCACTAGGGTAACAAAAAAATACATCAATAGAAACTTATTTAGAAAATTAATATTCATGGCATATTTTCTTATCCTCTTAATCATATTTAGAGACTCAGTATTTTCAAGCTTTTTGATTTTTTTAAAAACAAGGTCTTATATTTGAATTTGAATTAGAAAAGAATATATTTTCAGTTTCTATCCTTGAAGTTGGGGGAAACTGATTTTTTTAAAAAAAGAATAAATTTAGTAACTTATAAAAAATAAAAACCCAACCTCATTCCCCAAGCATTGCACAATAATTCTGTTTTTTGTTTGCTTTTTAAAAACTACTGTGTGTTTTTATTGTGTCTGGCCAAATGAAGAAAGAATACTGTAGAAAAATGAAGGGCATCATGGGTAGCTCTAGGCAACAAAAAGTTTTCTTAAAAAAAAAAAAAAAAAAAAAAGGAAAAAGTAATGAAAAGAGCTGCAACTTGATCTGGCAACACACTCTTATTACTGACTTTGACCAGTCTATGGTTTATGCTTGCCTTTTAATCAAGAAAGACCCCTTCGCCCTCCCTTTGTCCAAGACAAGCTAGCTATTTCAATTGGATTTTGTTTCTTGTTTTGTTTGTTTTGGGTCAATCTGAAAACTACCAGTGCTATTTAAATTTATCTTGTGTTTTTTTTTTTTTTTGTTTGTTTGTTTGTTTTGTTTTGTTTTTTTAAGATTGTATATCTAAAGTTAAGTAAATAGAGCTTCTAATTACTTTTTAAAAACACTTTCTAAAAAAGTTGGGAAAAGGAACCCCAATTTATTGCACTTGAGTAGTTAGAAGATAGTACTTGCAATTGAATGAGAAACATTGATGAAATCTTTTACACTCGTTTTGTTCTTGAGATTCAAGCAGAAGGAGGTTCTTTTCTAATACTTGAAGGTGATTATCATATTCTTTCAATTCTTTTCAGCTCAGTTAAAAACTGTCGCATTATCTAAATAAATTCCCCCATGATGTATCCTAGATACTCTAGTTTGTTCATGTCTTTTAGAATGTAAAATCTGCAAATTGAATTCTGGATTCCATATTTGATCTGACCAAGACAGAGCAGGAGAGGATATAATCTCTTCTATTCTGAATCCTGGAACCTCAGTAGCACAACACAGGAATTTAGGTGTGTGTTGGGAGTTGGCATTTGACACTATTGATTTTTAATGAGTTTGCAGTTCACTAAATTCCAGAACTTTTCCCCAAGAACCATGGTCTAGCTAATCTCCTATTTATCTAGTAGAGTTTCTAAAGCCCCAAAACATTTATCTACATTATGTGTTTTTTACAAATAGTCTTGTGGTTTAATCCTACCACACTGCTACTACTGTGGTGTTGTTGTTCATCTTCTTGTAGATCTACCTTTAATGGTTCCTGTTCTGTTTCTCCATTTTGGTTCACAGATTTCTTCATATATGTATATATTCTAACAATAAGCTTGTGTTTTGCCCCTCTCTTTGTCTAATTTAGTTCTTTGGAATAAAAAAATATACTCTTCAGAGCCATATTCTAGTCATGAGTAAGAGCTCACAACTTCTCGATGATAGCTACAAGGTTAAATTTCTCTTCCTTCAGAGAATCTGTAGTTCCCTTTGTCTGTTACCCATACTTTTCAAATTTGGTTCTGCATCTCTCAGCATTTTAGATTGAGCTGTCACATTTGGACATCCTCAGAGAATGTATTGAGTGATTTCCAAATCTTTTCTAAACCCTTCACTTTATATGTATAGCTTATATTTCAAAAATACCTAAATCGGTTCTCTTAAACCTTCACATTTTTCCACATTTTTCATCAGTAGCAATTTTGTCTGGTCTTTGGCCATCAGTTTAGTAGTTTCCCATATGGAAGAGTTTAGATTGAATAGACTTATAAAATTATGTTGTCAATTGCCTCTTCCAGATCATTTCTTAAAGATTTCAAAGAAGTTAGTCCTAGCATACAACTTAAGCCAACCCCTTCTAAATGCTGGGTTATAGGTCAAATGGTGAGGTTCATTCCCTTATGTTTCACAAAATCTCATATAGCATGATCATTGCCTTCCAAAGTTCTTCTCTTTTCCACCACCATCATCAAAAGGAACTAGTTGGGTAGAATCCGATCCAAAATGTCAGTCTCCTTTGTCATTCCCTCTTATCATTTGAAATATGAAGATGCCAGATATCTATTACAATCTTTTATTTTTAGTAAATAACAACACAGTCAAAGGTCCCTCCTGATTCCAAGGCTTGCTTTGCAAGTAACTCATTTTTGTTTCTTCTTTCTGGTGGAAAAATTAGTAATAGCCCCTCATCACAATATTGCTTCTTTCTTGCTCATTTGACTGTCACTCAGACATTCTCTTACTGTGTATTCTCTCTTAATTTTATAAACTCACTAAAACAAGCTAAGTAGGACTCCAAGGGTCCTGTTTTGAATTAGTAAAATTCTCAAGTTCAACCCATTTTAAAAGTTGGGTAGGAAAACATTTTAAAGTAAATAGAATAATTTCTGGTTCTTTGCACAGATGTGTCAAATAGAAGTCGTACCAGAACTTCTCTGATGGATATATAAGAATAATTTGTTAATTGACATTGGTTATATTTAAATAGATGCTGTCAGTGCACAAGTACTGGAAAACATTTCTTCTACAGTGATTCCCTTTTTTATAGATAGTGCAGAGGGTAACCTTACCCTCATCCAAGTTAAACTCTTTGTTATGGGTTTCGGGAGCAGTGAGACCCACATTTTGAAGTGAGATATATTTATGTACATCATATAATTAAAATATATATTTTGCAAATGGTTAGAGGGAGGCTTCCTAATTCAATTTGGATATTTATGTAAAATACTCACTGGCTCTTGATCAAGAAAACCCATGTGGTAATAACAATAGACAGGTGACATTCACTTATTTTATTCATCTTAGCATTAAGATGTATATATGTCATTTTCTAAGCTGTTTATGTCTTGAAGAAACAGCTTGGGGCAATCTTGTCTCGCCCTTTTTTGCTGAAATGGGTTGCGAATACATTCTTTTCTTCCTCAAATTCCACAAGACAATTTGTCTGGGCGTGGGCAAGAATTGTCCCTGTATTTTTATTGTTTGTATAACTCTTAAATGCCATTGCAATGGAGATCTGACAGGCTAGGAAGAATAAAAACATATGGACAAATGGAAGACAAGACGAGACGGTCCTTTTGTAATAAATATTTGCCTTTGAGTTATTTTGATCTAACTGAATCATTAACATGGTTTATGGTGTGCCTGTGTATAGCATTTCTGGATACTTATATAAAATGGCTTTTATCATCCTCTTTGATTCTAAGTAATCACAATGATCTTTACCAAGCCTATCATTTAATCCTTAATGCTACCCCAATAAGATGTTCTTTCAAGATTAACAGAAAAGGGGATTTAGACAAAAGGTGATGTAAATCTCAATCTCTTATAGAGTTGAATAGTAATTCAAATCCTTTGTATATTTATTCATGCTGTTTGCTTTGGTGTGTACACCACAACCTTTACTTTCTGGGTTTATTAGTATTAGATGATTAAATTAATACAAAATATAATCGTATAATAGATCAGCTTTTGAGTACCACGAATTAATGGATTTATGGCAAGGGACTTCTGGCATTTCTGTGGAGCATTTGACAATTATTTAACTGATCTTTTATACTGAACTTTGTCTTAGGTTAGTATTAAGGTATGAAGAGTATTTTCTCTAAGCTCTAAAGGATTTAGTGACAGAATGGAGTTTACTAGAACCAGAATTTTAGATGCGAAAAGGGGCTAGAAATAATTTCATCTAATCTCC
Organism: Sminthopsis crassicaudata; assembly: GCF_048593235.1. Classification (NCBI taxonomy): domain Eukaryota; kingdom Metazoa; phylum Chordata; class Mammalia; order Dasyuromorphia; family Dasyuridae; genus Sminthopsis; species Sminthopsis crassicaudata. The sequence continues at coordinate 31,518,158 of NC_133622.1, forward strand.
TACACAATATGCAAGTATATTCTATAGCTTTTTTCCTCTGTGAGATGGCTGTCTAGAAATTAATGGTTTCCAAATTCCAAATAATTCCAAATTGTGTAGTAAATATGTCACATCACCTTTTATAAAACTTACTCTGCAAATGATTTTTCTTACAATGTATTTTATAGTTAAAATTAAGATGACCACTGATGTAACACAAATCTTAACCAAATAATAACACAATGTAACAGATAGCTATTTACTGGTAAAATCCATTTCACTTTTATATTTATATCTTATAAAATAATGACCATGATCATAGTGCCAGGTTTCTTAAAGTGTGCTGTTGCTATTACTATTCACAATTCTTTTTCAACTACTAATCAGATCAATCATTCCTTCTTTTTAACAACTATAGCTGAAAACTCTATTTCACAGGAATGATATTATAAATGTTAGTAAAAAAAATTTCTACCAATTAGATAATAGAGAAAGTTCAACTCATTTATAGCTTGAATATTATATTAAATATGTATAATCCATAGCTTAAAATAACTGGTTTCAAAACTACTCATTCAGTGGCATTGTCCACAAGGAGACCAAATGAATCATATTTACTCCAGGCAAATTTCATCATCCAGGTCCTTCATCCAGTTATATCTAGAAATACCTAGGTCTTTAACAAAAAATGAGCTTTTTTTTCTTCTGTAGACTGATCTTCTAACAAAACTTGTTAGTACTTTCTTCTCTTTCATTTATATAATATGAATATTTCTTAAATAGCAAAACATTAAAATAATTTATCACTTTACAATCCATAATTCCAACCTTTTCGTAATTGTGGTAACTTTATCTTTCTAGATCAGAATATTATTTTGAGGAACTCTAATGGACTCAATTTTTAAAAATGATCGAATTCACAAGTTTCAGGAGAAAGTTTTATTTTTTGCTTTATCTTTGTTATAAAGAAAAATAGCAATTGTGCCTTGTCTTTTCAAATACCTTTTTGGAGTTTTGGGCCACAAGAGAGCCAACAGAAGTGGCTTGTGCTCTGCCTCCATATCATCACATAATTTTGCAGTCTTTCTTTTAACTGTTTTATGAGATTCTTTACTAAAGTTTTAAAACTGTGAAATTTGAAAAACCTCATGTATCACCTCACTTATATTTCTCAATACAAGTGATTGTTTGTGAAGTACACAATATGTTGAAAATTGCTCAAGAGCCAGCCTCCTTTTTAAACCAGCTCATTTTGACCCAACATTGATGGAGTCATATCCGTTCAGCATCCAGTATGTTTTTTCTCACATATCATTTTCATCTGAAAAAAAAATCAGTTATATTGGAATTTTTGCTCTTAATATGTCTTCACCATCAATAAGTTTGCAAAGTTATAGATGTTTTGACTTTCGATATTATTGAATATTGTATATTTTAAATATGTAAGTAAATGAACATCTTTCATCATAGCTACTGTTTTATTTGCAGTATAAGTTAGGAATGGTTTAGCTTTTTAGTTAATTGATCACAGAGGCCCTAAAGCTTGTAGTCTGTTCTCCTTTCTACCATATCTTCTTCATGGGAAACTATTCTAGATTGCTTTCCATGTAATTTTCCAAGTGCTATCTTGACCATATCTGTTGCTAAGATAGGATCAGCATTCTCCCTATAGAATGAGACTTTTTACATGCTGTAATTCTATAAGCAACCTTCTAAGATGCAAGAAATCCTTATGATAATATGGTTCAAGTTTTTTAAAAAGCTTGTTTTTATTAAAAGGTCTCATTTTTTTCTGAATGGATGTTTTGTCAATATATTCTACATGTACACTTTTGAGATGTTTAGGTTTGTTATTTTCATTCATCCAATAGAAACCTGGCAGTTTTTCTTTTCCATAAATGGTCATATTTGTAGATTTTTAGTGATAAATACAATAAATCACATTTTCTGGTTTTCAACTTTAAAAAATTATCCTTTTTAAGCTATTTTATCACCATCACTTAGCACCCACTTAGTGCTTGATGGTAGGCACTACAAATTCTTGTTGACTATTGTCTTTGCTTTTAATAGCATCTAGTATGTTATGAATTTTCTCTTTAAATCAATTACTTATACCCATCAAAGATTGTTTGAATTCATGTTTAAACATTTCATATTCAAATTTGTTTTATGAGCCTTTGATTCTAAGTGTTCTATTTGTGGAGCATAGTACATTGATATCATCAGCTGGCAGAAATTTGAACTCATTCATTCCTAATATATTTACATAATACTATCCTGTATTCACCATCAGTTGTAATGAATCCACTTATTAGTTTTTAGTTGTTAATCTCACTTTTGTTGACTTCAATTTGAATTCTGTATACATTGGTGGAGGGAAGTAGAATTATTTATAATATAGGATTGTGCTTCATGCCCCAACTCTATTTTTAAAAACTGTAAGTTCCTCCAGAAGAGAAAGTCTCTTTTCTCTTTTTGTATCTTAGCATTGTGCCTAGTGAATAGTAGGCACTTAATGAATTGAATTGAATTGAATCTCACAATTTTGAAAACACCAATTTAAGTAGCTCTGCGGAAAGGCAACTGACTACTTGCCAGGAAAGTCAGTGCCAGTAATGGACAGCTCTCATACAAAAGGTTCCTTCCTTAGGTTGAGCTAAAATCTTCATGTTACCACATGTAAGCAATATGGAACAATATGTTCTAAAAATATGAAGGCACTTGTCATTTCCCTATTTTAATTTGATTTTTAGATTAACCACAAGGATTATCTTCCTTTGGATGGCATCCCATTGCCATTTTAAAAATGACACCTAGAATATCAAATTTTGTTTTGCTTTTATAGGATGATGCGGCAAAGTTCTTTCTTCCTCTGATTTTCACATTGCACAGAAAAATACAACCTAAGATACCAGTACTGTGTTTAACATCTGAGTTGCACTTTTGTTTGCTTTGTCTTACAATTAGAGAAGGGTACTGAACTCAGGGCCAGAATATCTGCATTTGGATTTTGGCTCTATTGCTTACTAGCTAACGTCATTTACCATGTTTGTCTTAGTTTTCTCATCAATAAAACGGGGATAATGAGATTATTTTGAGAAATAATTCAATCTTCTGTAGAAAGTTGAATTATTTTAATTTTAATTTGACAAATATTAAGCTTCTATAAGGGTCCTCAACTACAATTCATATTCCCTACTGGTTAACTGATTGGAAGTACTTATTCTATTCTTTTCCAATAAATTCTGCCAACACCTATATTTTGTAGTTAGATCAATTCAAGAAGCAACTTATTAAGGACTTACCACATGCCAGATATATAATACTAAGCACTAGGGAAACAAAAAAAGTTGAAGTAGGGAGATGGAAAGATCTGGTGGTCCTTATTGTCATGATTGGTTGTATGGCAATCTGGGGGACTGGATAATTCATTGGATCACGCATAGATTTTAAAACCTTCAGAGAACAAAATAAATTTTGTCAATCAAGAAACAAGGATATAAATGTATTTATGATTTTGTAACTTCTCTTATATCAATACAGTCATCTTCCTCTAATTTCACCTCCTACATATCTCACCCTAGTTCCTAATACCTAGCCAAAATCTCGATTAGGTGAACATTCCACTTACTGTCGATCTGAATAACAAAATTCAGACCTAATAACATTTGGTCTAATAATAGTATACCTGCACAAATGAAACATAGACAGCAGCTGTGGAAAGCATACACAGATTTCTAACAATAGAATTCTATAGAACATTAAATACTTAACCTTTATCACCCAATGTAGATTTTTACTTGGGAAAGAATTTCCTCTTTCTGAGGAAATTTTCTTTTTTATTGTTCTGTGTGGTGGAGGTATGCATTTATGTATGGATGTAGAGATCAATTGCTAGAACTTTTTGCATTTCTTTTACAGTGATTCTAATGATTCTATAGTCAATGATTTGCATGAATAAATGAAAAAAACTTTAATTTAAGATTTTAATACTTACTATTGGCAAAACATTGTACTAAATTTTAGACATACACACCCATGTATACACACATTAAAATTTATGACATATATGTCAGCTACACATATATATTTAAAGTATTCAGTTTTAGTGTATTTGTATTTACCATCTATCTATATTCTTTTTAGTAAAAAGAAGATGGTACCTACTATAAAGAAGCTAAATGTCTGCTTGCTTTTTGTTTTTTTCTCATCTTTTTCCTTTTTGATCTAATTTTTCTTGTGTAACATGATAATTATGGAAATATGTGTAGAAGAATTGCATATATTTAACATAGAATGAATTACTTGCTGTCTAGGAGAGGGAACAGGGGAAGGGAGGAAGAAAATTTGGAACACAAGGTTTTGAAAGGGTGAATGTTGAAAACTACCTTTGCATGTATTTTGAAAATAAATAGCTATATTATATATAAATAAATCTCAAGAAACGGCAGGTTGGCTCCTATCTGGCTTTTATCTTTCATTCTCAAAAAGGACCATAATGACATCACTGTGTTAGAGTAAAAGCACATAATGATGTGATCGATCAGATTAATACGAGCTCAGAATTCTCTGCCACAGGTCAAGAACAAATAATGCATGTAAACATTTGGGATGGCTTCTGTAACTTTGTACATGTCCCGTTTATTCTGGGCTAATTCAGTTCTGTTTTGCTCATAGAGCACCTTCTCTGATGAGGGCACGCCATGCTGGGCAGTCTTGTGCCATTGTACCATTATCTCCCATGTCATATAATCAATTCCAGAGTTCTTAAGAGAGGCCTTGAGAATATCCTTATACCACTTTTTTATACCTTGCCCTGTGTGTTTTCCATAAAATAATATTCTTTTTGGCAACCGTACATTTAATACTCGAATAATGTGGCCAGTCCAACAGAGTTGTGCCCTCTGCAGTATAGTTGGAATGCTTGACTATTTAGTTCTAGTATCTGATATGATCTTCTATCAGGTGTTCTTCAGAATCTTCCTAAAATAACTTATCTCTGAATTATAGTCTCAGAAATTTGCCTAGAGCACTCAAAAGTGATTTGTGCACTAAATGCAATAAGTACTAAACTTTGTCAAAGGTGGAATTTGAATACCATTCTTCCTGGCTCTGAGCCTTAACACTCTATTCTGTACTTGAAGGGGGATTCTGCAGCAAGGGAGATGGAAACACCTGGAGATCTTGATGGTATTGTGGCAGGTCATGTGCAAAATTCTGGGAGAAATAGTAACAGGGCAGGTAGGAAGGATGATTTGTCTTTAGAGTGTTTGCGTGAGGCAGTTGACATGTCTGCACAAGTGAGCTATTTCCTATTTATTCTGTACTTCCACTTAGGTATTACATTGATTAGGAACCATTTATTAGTTTACTAAATAGTAGGGATACAAATGCAAAAAAAAAAAAACCAAAGTTTTCTCTGCCCTTAAGAAACTTACATTCTAATGAGGAAAGTGAGAAAAGGAAAACTATACACAAAAGTAAGCTTTTAGTTCTCAAAAGGTTCCAAAGCAGCCCTGTTTTAGAGACTTTTAAGGGACCTTCCTTAAATAGAGGTTTCATAATTAAAGTAGTCAAGGTAATAAATACTTTGAGGAAACCTTACCCTGTTGGTTCAAGCAAATAACTATTTTCAACATCCAAAATTCAAAGCTTCTCTCTCTGAGAATGAAGTTTATTAAAACATCAAAGGTCTACTAAACTTAGCTATAAAGGACTTCTTGATACTATTTGTTTTTGGTTGGGGAATTGCCCTTTTAGTCAAATACTTGGGGACTCTAGTTTCCATGATTGGTTTTAAGTTTGAGTTGGAATTCACCTCTTTCAGGAAGCATTTGCTAAGTAGTCAGGGAAGTTGTGCATTTGAGATTTTTAATTTCCAAGGAAATTTGGATTTGAGAGAAGTTTTTTTTCTTCTTTATTGGACACATCCATTAGAAATTAATATAACTTGCACTGTATCTCAACACCATCGCACCGTATCTTGAGTTAACTTACTCATTCTTTGGAATGTTCCCTTCTCAGAACCCCCTATCATTTCTTTTTTTTTTTTTTTAATTTTATAATTATAAATTTTTTGACAGTATATATGCATGAGTAATTTTTTAAATAACATTATCCCTTGTATTCATTTTTCCAAATTATCCCCTCCCTCTACTCCCTCCCCCCGATGACAGGCAATCCCATACATTTTACATGTTACAGTATAACCTAGATACAATATATGTGTGTAAATACCATTTTCTTGTTGGCCGGTAAGAATTGGATTCCGAAGGTATAAGTAACCTGGGTAGATAGACAGTAGTGCTAACAGTCTACATTCACTTCCCAGTGTTCCTTCTCTGGGTGTAGTTGTTTCTGTCCATCACCCCTATCATTTCTTGTGCCAACAGTCTGGATACTCATCAGATACAAGTAGTATCTAGTAGGTTTCTATTATAATGTTTTCCAGAAAACTGTCATAAAGTGCATTGTTATAGAATGTATTAAGCTTTCCCATAGGAGCAATTGCATACATGAAGGTCGCATTCATAAATAAGGATGAAGTATTAAATAGTAGGCATGATCAATAATATATCAAGAAACAATGATAAAGCAGTAAAATTATGCTCCAACTATTTTAAGGGCATAAAATTTAACAATGAGTTACTGTAATATACTTTGATACATAGAAGACATAACAATATAATTCCACTAAATCATCAATTTGGCCTGATCTTAATAGATCATAAACATTTAATACTAAATTTATCTGCTTCCTTAAAATTTGGAAGGACTTTTGGGGATAATTTTTATGGCTTATGTCTTCTTTATTAAAAAAAAAAAAAGGCTAGTTTGAACTGCTGCCTTTTCCCCCCTCTTTATAAATTTCACTTAATAAGCAGTGATATTCAAAGTCATTTCAATAATCCTGGCTCAAAGTGCTTTAAGTTGGGATTGAGACATACTTGTTCCCTCATGGGTGACATGGTGGTTTTAACTTAAAGAAATATTATTTTAGATATGAGCAAAAACCATAAAATTTGCCTACCTCTTTGTTCATTTATTTATATTAAAATATATTAATTTTGAGGTTTGTGCCCAAACCATTCCAAACAATATTTGAGTTGTCTTATAAAAGTAAACACTGTATAAAACAGGTCACTTAACGTCCTATTCTGATGCCTTATTGTGACTCTGGATTCTAGAGTTGATGACAGAAGAGACACAAATCTTGCTTTTTTTTTTTTTTTTTTTTTTTTTTAAAGATTTTCAATATTGGCCCAGTAATTGACAGTGTATATATAAAGAGTCAAGTATAAAAAATATAATCACCGGAAGTCTGATTAAGAGTAGATGAATTTTTTTACTCTGGTGACAAGTGAAGCAAAAAACAAATATAAAATTGGTCCCCAACCCTTCAAGATGATGGTTGCAGAACCAAAAAAAAAAAAAGAAAATGCTAAGAACCATATTATATTTAAACATTCATTTAACTGCTTATAAACTAAATGTTAAGATCACAGTAACCACAAAATTAATAAACTATTGGAAGAAATAAACCATATTATTATTTTCATATTTTTATGTCAGTGAAATCCAAAAATATAAGGAAGTTGCAGTCAAATTGAAGGATGGCTTGAAAGTCAACTTTGAAGAGACAAATAATAGAGCTGACAAAATTTGCTTCACTACGTGCCCCTAAAACAAATATGCTCTTCTTTGTACTGCGTGAAATAATAGTATTATACTTAAGCAAGTTAAAATTAAATTTTGTTTTTACATACTAATATAAAAATTCTTTTTGTTTTGCTTGGATGAGAACATTAAACTGTGAGCAACCCACATTTCATTGAGGACATACAAAGAATTTCAATTTTTTATTTTGATGACTATAAACACAGAAACTGAATTCACAATTTCAATTCACAAAGATTGGATCCTGCAAATACCAAAGTTTACTTTCCGAGGTGAAGATAAGCTTTTCTTAATGAATATCAGAATTCTCCAAGGGTTTTGGGCAAAATTCTAATTGTAGTAATTCATCTTTCAGTTAATCTTTGAATAGAGGGAAAACATTTTGAACACAAGGTTGTGCAAGATGAATGTTAAAAACTATTTTTGTATGTATTTGGAAAAATAAGTACTATTTTTTAAAAATGGGATTTTAAATCCATGTATAACTTTAAACACTGGAAGGATCAGAATTTAAGAATACCTTCAAGAACCAAACAAATTTTTCCCTCTGTTAACACGCTTGATCCTTCCACTATTTATTAGCAAATGACAATATTAATAACTTGAAAGAGTCCCGAAACGTTTCCATGTGTTTGCTTGTTTTTCTTTTCAAGCAAATTTACAGAGAATTTTGAATCTCAACTCTATCTTAGTAAAGCATTTCCTTCAGCATTTGTAAGTTTATAAGGATTTCAGCCTCTACTTTGTTCTTTTCCTATTGGCAGCTTAGCCAAGAAAGCTTGTAATTTTTTTTTTATGCCATACATAATAGTTACTTTTAAGACCTTAAGTTGAAAGATTTATCTCATTCATATGGATAAAACTCTTCCATGGAAGCCAATCAAAGCACGAAATTCTTCCTCAGAGTTCCAAGGTTGAATTCTCTTTTTTCTTTGAAGGGGAAAAAAAAAAAAAAAATGAACCTTCAGCCCTTCATTCAAATTAGCACTTTCAAGATATATTCTTTTGAAGATTCTGGGTGTAGAGAAATTCATATTCTGGATCCATTTCTTGACATAATCTTTTTTAAAAAATACAATGATGGAGACACCTGCTTTTGATGACTTTAATGAGCTTTATGTTTATTGAGAACTTATTTTAGAGTTATTGAAAGAGCAGTTCTTCAAAAATGGGGACTTAGCTATACTGAGAAATGGCTGGCATTTCATCCAGCTAATATACAGGATGCTGGCTGTTTTCAGTGATTTGCTTCAAATTGTTAAAAAGAAATATTAACTATTCTAGAATATATTGATGGGGTGCAGGGGAGACCCTCCAAAATATATTGGGTTTGGTGCCAGTGTTGCGAGGTGTCTCAAGAGAATTTATAAGCTTAAAGGATCTCTAAATCAAAATGAAAAGAAACAAAAACAAACCCAAAACAAAAACAGTGGGTTAAGTTCCAAAAGGGAATTCAATTATTAGCAAGAAGGAAGACACAGTTTAAATTCCCTAGTAGAACTCACTATTAACCAGGGGGAGGATGCCATAAGACACACAGAGTTCCTAAAGAACTTGCTGCCATAAAGTGGACAGTTCCTAATGAACCCACTATAGTGATGTTTAATACGTGGGTTAAGTTTCTAAAAAGAATTAGCAAAGAAGTGGGGTGCCTTTGGGTTCTCTTAAAGGAAAAAAATAACCTCAGGGGTTCATTTCTATAACTTGGTCACGATATTTGTGGGATCATTATAATTTTGACAATGCAAGGAATTCAACTGAGTCCCACTACAACAAAGACCCACTTAATTCCATGTAAATCAACAAAAGCCTTCTGTCACTGCCCTTCCCAATGCCCTATCCCAATAATAAATACAAGGATCTTTTTGCTGGCTCTTATTCACCCCATCTATAACATGTTATTTGTAAGGGAACTACTTTGAGTTATTCCTTCCTCCTAGTTCACAAATGAGCACAACCATTTCTGCTGCACACAGATTCACTAAAGTCATTTCAGTTGTGTGGAGCTTCTTTTTTTTTTGGACAATTGTTTGACATCTTTAGAGGAAGTTTCAAGAGAAGAATTATGTGAAAGTTTTGGGAGTGTCAACTTTTTGTAAATTGAGCTTTCTTCATACAAAAAGAACCAATATCTTTAGATGCATTTTCAGGATGGACAGATGGAGGTAATCTTCAAGTTTTGCTGGCTTCATACTTCCATTTAAAAGAATTTTCCACTTAGAAAAATCCCCTGATTATTGCATCCTCTGATGTTCATTCCTGAAAATAATACCATATAACGCATAGTTTTCATCACTTCCCTATTTCTTTGATGTTTCAACTTAAGTTGAATTTGTTAAAAAAAAAAATTAAACTAAAAGAAAATGTTTTTATTCAGTTGCTATTCAAACCAAATATTTTTTTTAATTTTTATTTTATTTTCTAATTATAACATTTTTGACAGTACATATGCATGGGTAATTTTTTACAACATTATCCCTTGCACTTACTTCTATTCAGATTTTTTCCCTTCCTCCCCTAACCCCCTCCCCCAGATGGCAAGCAGTCTTATATATGTTAAATATATTACAGTATATTCTAGATACAATATATGTGTGTAGAACCGAATTTTTTGTTGCACAGGAAGAATTGGATTCAGAAGGTAAAAATAACAGTTTACATTCATTTCCCAGTGTTCCTTCTCTGGATGTAGCTGATTCTGTCCATCATTAATCAATTGGAATTGGATTAGCTCTTCTCTATGTTGAAGAAATCCACTTCCATCAGCATACATCCTCATACAGTATCATTGTTGAAGTGTATAATGATCTTCTGGTTCTGCTCGTTTCACTCAGCATCGGTTGATGTAAGTCTCTCCAAGCCTCTCTGTATTTCTCCTGTTGGTCATTTCTTATAGAACAATAATATTCCATAACATTCATATACCATAGTTTACCCATCCATTCTCCAATTGATGGACATCCATTCATCTTCCAGCTTCTAGCCACTATGAAAAGGGCTGCCACAAACATTTTGGCACATACCGGTCCCTTTCCCTTCTTTAGTAGTTCCTTGGGGTATAAGCCCAGTAGTAGTATGGCTGGGTCAAAGGGTATGCACATTTTGATAACTTTTTGGGCATAATTCCAGATTGCTCTCCAGAATGGTTGGATTCTTTCACAACTCCACCAACAATGCATCAGTGTCCCAGTTTTCCCACAGCCCCTGCAACATTCATCGTTATTTGTTCCTGTCATCTTAGCCAATCTGACAGGTGTATAATGATATCTCAGAGTTGTCTTAATTTGCATTTCTCTGATCAATAGTGATTTGGAACACTCTTTCATATGAGTGGAAATAGTTTTAATTTCATCATCTGAAAATTGTCTGTTCATATCCTTTGACCATTTATCAATTGGAGAATGGCTTGGTTTCTTATAAATTACAGTCAATTCTCTGTATATTTTGGAGATGAGACCTTTATCAGAACCTTTAACTATAAAATTTTTTTCCCAATTTGTTACTTCCCTTCTAATCTTGTTTGCATTAGTTTTGTTTGTGCAGAAACTTTTTAATTTGGTGTAATCAAAATGTTCTATTTTGTGATCAATAATGGTCTCTAGTTCTCCCTTGGACACAAACTCCTTCCTCCTCCACAAGTCTGAGAGGTAGACTATCCTCTGTTCCTCTAATCTATTTATGATCTCATTCTTTATGCCTAACTCTTGGACCCATTTTGATCTAATCTTAGTATGTGGTGTTAAATGTGGGTCCATGCCTAGTTTCTGCCATACTAATTTCCAGTTTTCCCAGCAGTTTTTGTCAAATAATGAATTCTTATCCCAAAATTTGGGATCTTTGGGTTTGTCAAAGATTAGATTGTTATTTTTATTCACTATCTTGCCCTGTGAACCTAACCTATGCCACTGATCAACTAGTCTATTTCTTAGCCAATACCAAATGGTTTTGGTGACTGTTGCTTTATAATATAGCTTTAAATCAGGTACACTTAGACCACCTTCCTCTGACTTTTTTTTTCATTAGATCCCTTACAATTCTCGACCTTTTATTCTTCCATATGAATTTTGTTGTTATTTTTTCTAGGTCATTAAAATAGTTTCTTGGGAGTCTGATTGGTATAGCACTAAATAAATAGATTAGTTTGGGGAGTATTGTCATCTTTATTATATTCGCTCGGCCTATCCAAGAACACTGAATGTCTTTCCAATTATTAAATCTGACTTTATTTTTGTGGCAAGTGTTTTGTAATTTTGCTCATATAATTCCTGACTCTCCTTTGGTAGATATATTCCCAAATATTTTATACTATCGACTGTTATTTTGAATGGAATTTCTCTTTGTATCTCTTGCTGTTGGATTGTGTTGGTAATGTATAAAAATCCTGAGGATTTATGTGGATTTATTTTGTATCCTGCGACTTTGCTAAAATTCTGAATTATTTCTAATAGCTTTTTAGCAGAGTCTTTGGGGTTCTCTAAGTATACCATCATGTCATCTGCGAAAAGTGACAATTTGATTTCCTCATTTCCTACTCTAATTCCTTGAATCTCTTTCTCAGCTCTTATTGCCGAGGCTAGAGTTTCTAGTACTATATTGAATAGTAATGGTGATAGTGGGCAACCTTGTTTCACTCCTGATCTTACAGGGAAAGGTTCTAGTTTATCACCATTACATATGATGTTTACTGAAGGTTTTAAATATATGCTCCTTATTATTTTAAGGAATAATCCATTTATTCCTATACTCTCAAGCGTTTTTAGTAGGAATGGATGTTGAATTTTATCAAATGCTTTTTCTGCATCAAACCAAATATTTTGTATGATTTTAAGGGATTTAATAAATTTGCATTAAAAGGAGTAATCTGTATGTTAATAAGATAAAATATAAGATGTTAAAAATTTGAGTGATAAGTAAGATAAGGCATGTTTTTGTAATATATCCAAAGTTTAAACTTTGGATAGCTTTTTAACCTCTGAAGGATAAGGGTCTTCTGAAATTTGACTATGTTTTGCAAGGATGGTGAAGAATGACGCTTATTTCTTGGAAGAAAGATGATGAACTAAATATGCAGAACGAGAATTTTTTTGGACATGACCAACATAGAAATTTATTGTCCTTGACTATACACATTAATTATGGAAGCTCTGTCATTTCTTTCTCTTCCAATTGTACGAAGGAGGTAGTAGAAGGAAGGCAAAAAAAAAAAGGTTTATGATTAAAGAAATATTAAAAATTAATGGTGGTCCTCCTTCCTGAAAATGCTCTGTTTTCACAAAATAATTATAAATGTCATTTATTCATCATACTGAGTCATTACTTCATAAAAGTGAGGAAGGGGGTGAAGTGTAAAAAGAAAAGCAAAAGAAAATCATTTTTCATTCAGAATATATATATTCCAGCACTTAGCAGCATATACCACTGTATAATCTCAATATTTACAAGACATTCCTTTAAGGAGCACATTTCAACTGTTGTCTCAACCATTGGACAACTTTGAACTTGAGTTCACCTTTTCCCATGCTATTCAGAGGGTGGGGATTGCCTATGCTGTCATTCAGCATAAAGAAAACTTCTTTGTTATTTCTTCCTTTGTTATAGTTATTTGACCCAGAGCCTAATGTGCCCAAAACATTTGAAAACTCTCAGAATGCTATGATATTTGATTTTCATATAAAAAAAAATCCAGCTTTGTTAAATGGGATTATTTTCTGTTTATAGTATATTATGAGGAAATTGCAGATAAAGGGCAGATCTTTTCTCTATTTGGATGGCCAAATCAATATTAATTTCCCTTTACTAACAGCATGAAATACTTGAAAGCTGTGTATTTTTTCCTTCTGATTATTCTTTTTATATACTGACCTTTTAAAGAGAGATGGGAGAAACTGAACTAAAAGAAAACACCCTGCCATTGCTGTTGTTGAAACAATTGGAGACAAATTAGAAAGCTCAACCCTATTTTCCTTCCTTCCTGCCTCAGATCAAGACCTTTCCTTTTGTTTCCTAGGTTAACCCTTTCACCTGGCCTCTTGGTCTTTACCCCTCCCATTTCCTCCAGGACCCTTGCTTATTCAATATCTGTCACATTGGCTGGCTCTCTTCCCCATGCTTATAAACACTCTCTAGTCCCTTCTTCAAAATAGAACCAGCAAACACATTCTTTATTTTTGTAAAATAGGAAAGAACTTTTTTGCCTCCTCCCCCAATCTAAATGAAGATAGTATCTCTGGGATTCTGCTTTCTTTCCTCCTTATTATATCCTTTTCCTTGGCAGATTTAAAGAAAACAATTATAAGTAGTTATCTTTATAATATATATTTTATATATATTATATAAATATATATAATATATTTATATATCTTTATTTTTATAATTATAATAATTATCTTTATAATAAGCCTTTTCTCCTTGAACATCTTCAACTATCATCTTTGTGCAAATATACAATGCTTTATAACATAATTCCTGGAAAATATTTTGAGAAATATTTGATGATTATCATGGTTCTCCTCCCCCCCCCCCCCCCAAAAAAAAAAAACTAGAAAAAGGAAGTGGATAAAAATGCATATTGTCCATATGATAACATAGAAATGGATGGGCAGTCTTTTGAATTAGCTCAACAATATGTTTATAGTGAATGCACATAGCAGATGATTAATGAGTTATGCCTGTAATTAAGTAGAAAGGGGAATCAGACTATATTGTGGTTTATGAAAAAGGAATGTTTCCATTTCTAATATGAAAAAGATGGTCTAAATCACTATTGGTCAGGGAAATGCAAATTAAGACATTAAGATGACAGGAAAAAATAATGATGAATGTTGGACGGGATATGAGAAAATTGGGACACTTAATGTATTGTTGGTGGAGTTGTGAACTGATCCAACCATTCTGGAGGGCAACTTGAAACTATCTCCAAAGGGCTATCAAACCGTACATAACCTTTGACCCATCAATGTTTCTACTGGACTTGTATGCTAAAGAGATCATAAAGGAAGGAAAGGGACCTGCATGTGCAGAAACATATGTGGCAGCCTTTTTCATAGTGGCAAGAAACTGGAAACTGAGTGGATGCCCATCAGCTGGAGAATGGCTGAATTGTGGTATATGAATATTATTGCTCTGTAAGAAATGACCAACAGGATGATTTCAGAGAAGCCTGGAGAGACTTACTTGAACTGATGCTGAGTGAAATGAGCAGGACCAGGAGATCATTGTATACAGTAACTACAAGGTTATACAATGCTCAATTCTAATGGATGTGGCTCTTCTCAGCAGGGAGGTGATTCAGGCCAGTTCCAGTGGTCTTGTCATAATGAGAACCCTCTGCATCCCGAGAGAACTAAAGGACTAAATGTGGATCACAACGAAGCATTTTCACTTTTGTTGTTCTTTGCTCACATTTGTGAAAATATGTATAGAAGAAGTGCTCATGTTCAATGGATTGGATTCCTTGCTGACTAGGGGAGGTGTGGAGGGAAGAGAGGGAGAAAAATTGGGAGCACAAGGTTTTACAAGACTGAATATTGAAAACTATGCGTATGTTTTAAAAATAAAAAGCTTTAAAAAAAAACAAAAGAAAATTGAATGTAATCTTCAGCTGTTCGTGTTGCTAAAATCCATCTCTTCAGTGCTAGTAGCAGTGAATCTTGAAACACTATGGTCTCAGAAGAATGAATATGAGAACCCCAAGAACAGTGTTTTCATGCAGGGATGATCAGGCTCCAGCATGTTTCTGATATAGGAGAGAATTAGCATAAAAGTAACATCAGGAGTATGTATAATTGGAAAAGGTAGACCAATAAGCAAGAGATAACAGATGTTACATTACTAGCCCTTAGGTACTGAAATAATAGGGAAAAGAGATCTTTGCTGTGTCGGATAGATACTTTATGAGGGTTTTATAGGAGACAATGAATAGGATTCACACAGGATGAGAAGTGGGAAGGACTAATGATTTGTAGTAGTGGTAGACTTGCCTATGTGAAAGGAAACACAAAAGCCATTCAAGCACAAATGGCTTTTTTTTTTTCAATTATTTTTAAAATAGATTTCAACAGGCTCCAAGAAACAAAACCCAGAATTTTATGTGCAAGAATTAGTTTGGTTTTAAAACATACCTGGTATTGTTTTTTACCAGCTGAGTGAAAAAAAAAAAAAAAAAAAGACTGTGCACATGCAGTTTACATAGGTAGTTAATAATAAATGCTTGCTGAATGTATAATATACATGTATGCATGAAGGATTGAATATAGCAGGAGCCATTCAGACTTTCAAAAAACTTGGAGGAAAAAGTCTAAATCTGCTAAACTTAAACAGTTTTTAAAGCCCCCTTAGCTGAAATAAAACAGGGTGTCATTTCTGACAGCTAAGTCTAAAAAAAAATAAAATCCATGGAGGGAAAAGGTTTTATTCCAAAGCAATTTCTAGACTATTTTTTAAAAAAGAAAACATCTACCAGTTGCTGATTATTGCAAAGATATAAAATTTGGCAGCATGTAACCAATTTTTTAGCGCCCAAATGCTAAGACTTGAAAAAGCAGGAATTACACCCCAATAATTCTTTTCCTTAGAAAGGAGAACCTTTCCCAATTTCTCCTCACTCAAATACTTTCTCTCTGTGTTCTCTTTGTCCCCCTTATAATGTGTATAACTTGTGTTTTATATACATATATAACACATGTATACATACTTATATATATATATATATTTATAGATAGATTGTGTGTGTAAAATAAATACATTTGTTTTTCCTAGCCCCTCCAGATTGTGAGATTCCTCAGAGCAGAAACTTTTCATATTCCCACAGCTTAGCACAGTGCCTGACGCACAGTAGGGACTTAATATGTGTTTGTGATTGATTTAGTAACTAGTCCAATGTTTATAGATATCTAGGTTGTAAAATTGTTTTTTGTTTCATTCCTCCAAAACAGATTAAATTTCTTTAACAGAAAGCAACAAGACCACAAAGAAATATCCTTTCCCCTTTTTGTATTAGCTTAGTTTAAAAATAAAACAAAAAAACTTGAAGAAAGAAAGGTGAAGTCACATTTCCATTGCCAAAAATGACAATGCTGTTTGGAAAGTAAAAAGAGCAGGACTATTCTTGTAGGTGCAAAAATGTATCACCTTTGTTTGTAAAAGCTCTATGAGACAAAGATCTAACTTTTTCTGTTCCAAAAATAGAAATAATAAATAAATATCTCTCTGCATGATAACAAATGGCTAAATATGAGAATGTGTTATATAACAACACAAATTCTACCTTAAGGCATTCAACATTTCCTTTATTTCCCCATCTCAAAGGTGGGCAAGGGGAAAACAAACAAAAAAGTAACATACTTTTTCTCTAGACCAGAATGGGGGGGGGGGAGGTAGTATAGAAACGCATATTCCATACTAGATATCCGAAGACCAGCTCTAAATAAAGAGCTGAGACCCTGAAGAGTGCATTTTTTGTCTTCTTGCTCTTGGAATTAGCTCCCCCCACCTGCCATGCTTCTCCAAGCACTTTTCCCAGCTTCCCCTCAGTGACCTGGCTTTCTTGTTTCTAGAACCACTCACTCACTGTCTTCTTCCAGCATTGTGAATCATTCCCCCTTTCCAGGCCAGCCAGGGCACTATCCTGCAGGCAATCTGGCCTTTCTCTGCTCAGCTTCCAATCAGAAAACTTAAATCTAGTATCTTTGCTTACTTTCTTTTCCTCTGATCATCTGGACGAACTTCCTCCTGAATGTTCTTGACATCATAAAATTCTGGACTTCATAGAAATCTTAAAGAGATCATATGGTCCCGTCCATGCATTCAGAGGAAATGAGCCCCCTGAGACCCAAAGAGACTGTAAGTTCTTCCAAGCCATATAGCTAATTGTTACAAAATGGAGTCCATTCTAAGGATTTCTTTCAATGTGTCAGAAGCTGCCTTTTACCTTCTTTGGGTTGCTCAAGGCAACGAAGGAGGGAAAAAAATGCCTTATTTATGTTGAAAGCTGAAGAATCTTAGAGTTAATATTTTTCTGGATTTCTTTTTCAGGGAATATAGCAATAGACTAAATTCCCATAAGCTTCTGTAGCATCTTTTGGAAATTTTAACTTATTTGAGGCATTAATGAGGACTGTAGATGATAAGCATGTTTAACGAATGTTCAACTAAATAAATTAGGTAGAATGACTTTAGGGCCAGGGTAGTTAGACCTGGACAGTAGTTAAATTTGGACTTGGGAAGTTCAAATCCTTCCTCAGATATTACACTGCATTTGGGCAAGTCACTTAACCTCTCAGCCTCAGGTTCCTCCTATAAAATTGAACCAGCAAAAGTACCTACCTTAGAAATTCAAATTAGGTAATATTTATGGCACTTGGAAAACTTTAAAGTACTGTATAAATGCTAGGTATAATAAATATTATTACTATCATTTATTATCTCTTCAAGTTGATATAGATGAGAAATGATTGAATTTCCTAATTGTTATGATCTTGTTTTAAGCAAAGACCAGCCGCTGAACCGAGATTTCTTGACTTATGCACAGATTATGTGATTATGCGCCATCATGAAGCTAGCAAATTTGGGAAACATACTTAAAAGTAAATTGACTCCTCCAAATGATTTATATTGCTCTATTGTTCATCTTTTCCACCTGAAGTTCATCTGGCATTTTTTCGTTGTGGACAGTATGTCCTATGTATTTTTTTAAGTGTGTTCTGTTTCAGTATAAAAATGAGTTATAGTTTAATGTCTCTCATCCCCAAGGATCTCCAAACACTTTCCAAGTTCTATATATCCATCTATAATTGGCATGAAACAGCCTCTGGGGTGGTAGGTAGATAGCCAGCTGGCTCCTGAGTCCTCCACAGAAATAAGTGGAGATATTTTGGCTACAAATCCAGAAATAAATCATTGCATTTATGAAAAGAGTCACGGGAGTTTTAATATCCAAATTGAATAAATAGAAATGTCTTATCAAAAAGAGGCATTCCCAAGATATGATCACCCAAATTGTGAACGTTCCATTCATTGAGCTCCATCCTTCTCTCTCCACTGTCATTTAGTCAATGTCCCCCTTCTCCATTCCCATTGGTGCTGTATTGCAAACAAGGTGGGTTCAGTTAATTGATGACCAGCATGGTGGACTGTCTCAATAGCTCTTTTCCTGCCACGGTCTTTCTTCTCTGTCAGAAATATCGTGTACAGATCCTGCTGGCTCCTTCCCTCCCATTTTCCTCTATTACTCTTCACAGCTCAGTGAATTTCATTTTAGTTAAGCTTCTTTTCCACATGTTCAAATATCCTTTCATCTCCCCTTTTCTTTCCCTTTTCCAAAATCTTGCCTAAGTTTGGGAAAATCTAGTCTTATTTTTTCATTTGTAAAACAAAAATAAACCTTTACAAGTCTCATAAATATAACAGTTGTTCTTGTAATATTTATATCAAAAGAAAAAAATATCAGACCTTAAGTATGGTCAGATATAAAGGTTGAGAGCCAATGGATTTGTAGCCAAACATTAAAACTTTTGGAAAGAACATGGCAATCTCCCTCAAAATCTCAACAAAAGCCACCATTTCTCCTTTCATCCATCTCTAAACTTGCCTTTTCTCAGTCACAATCATTAAAGATGAATAACATATTCAATTTTTTTGTCTTTGTTGATTTATTCATATTTACTTTTTTTTTTTACTTTTTTTTTTTTTAACTTAGCACTAAGAAGGATTTCAGTTACATTTTGGTTTCAGTTGACTTTTGCAGGCTAACATAGGAACCTATCTGTCATTTATAATATTGTATAACTAATTTATTGTTTCTTTGGGAAAATGCATTCTGGCTCCCACAAAACTATAAAAGAACTTTGGAAACACAAGCCACCTGTAAACTATGAAGGGAGAATGAGTTCCCAATCTAATTCCCATGGCAGAAATGCAGCCTGGCCCATTTTTAAGCTTTAAAGAACTAAATGGATTAATTAAATGTTCCCTCTGGTTTACTTTATCAAAAACCTAAAATTGTGGTGAGTAAACTGTCTTAAATAAATTCCTCTCTACTACAGACTTGTGTTCCTGAAAAATTTATCCATGAATTGAATTTTGGCAAATTAAAATCTGCTTTAAATATTCTACAGGACTCTATTATTTAAAGAGTCTTATTGTAAATATTATTAAATATTAATTATTAAATGTTATTAATTAATTAATAATTATTAAATTTTATTAAGGTTAAATCACCCAGTTAAGGCAATTTAACATTGGGTTTACCTAAAGTAAGATAGCAAATATGTATAGTCTCTTAAAATGTTTTCACATAGCCAAATGGCTAGCTAGAGCAATGAGCTTACAAACAGAAGAAAATTACATATAAAAATCTATACCTCATCTACAATAATATACAAAGCAGTTCCAAAGAAGGTAGTTTTGAAGGGAGGGCACTAGCAGCTTGGTGGGTTCAGAAGGACTTTATACACAAGATCATTCTTGAATTACATTTTAAATGAATGAAGCTGAGATAGGAAGGTAGTACAGGTAAGGAGGGAACACATTCCAGCTGCAGCCAGTAAAACCCAGTGATGGGATATGGAATGTCCTGTGGGAGAGAGAAATAGAAAGACATTTTGGCTAAATCACAGAGCATGGGAGCAAGAGTAATTTCTAATTAGGTTGGAAATACAGTTTGGGGCTCATACTGTTGAATTTCATTCTATAGATAATAGGGAAGCCAATAGATTAGATGAACAATCTACTACATAGTAAGGTTTGCTTTCTAGGTTCTAGCTTTGCGATGGGGCTGTACTGATTCACCCAGTTCATTTAATCATTCAGTCAGAACAGAGTATGAAGTATGACTTGTGCTGCCTTTTTTAACTTCAGCTGAAGCATAATTCTGCTCCAGTCCTTTATTTTTAACTTTGAATTAATTAACATTATTGTTTGAGAGACTTGGTCATGCCTGAGAGAAATTGTTTGAAAGGAAGATGCTATCTCATAACTTGGAGATTTCATGGCTCTTTAAGAGCCAAGATACAAACCAGCAAAGAAGAAAGAGAAGATGGGTCTGAGCTGGCAGGGAAGGGAAATATTGAGGACTGATATTGCTCCTGTACTGACCTACTTAAGGACTGGGGGAAGTTCAGAGGAAAGATCTGCTCTTTTCCCAACTACACCTTCTGATTACCAATCTAATCACAAAAACTATAGTATAATCTGCTGTTCATCGCTAGTGTAGTTCCAATAATTTAAATTTTTCCTCCACCAGAAAGAAATCAAAGGTTATTTAGAGGTAATTGATGAATCATTTTTCAGTCATGTTCCACTCTTTGTGACTCTTGAAGTTTTCTTGGCAAAAATACTGAAGTGGTCTGCCATTTCCTTTTTTGGTTCATTTTACAGATAAGGAAACTGAGGCAAATGGGGTTAAGTCACTTGCCCAGAGCCACACAGCTCCTAAGTAAATCTTCCTGACTCCAGCCTGGCACTCTATGCATTGTAGCACTTAGTTGCCCAATATATCTAGAGATAGATCTAAGAGTAAATTTAGACAGACACCATTTCCTAAATGTTAGGAATTATTAATGTGAACTTTTCCCATTTTACCTGATTGATTGTCTATCCCTATTGATCCCTTTGACGACTGACTTTAATGATCTAAATTATCTCTTGTTTTAAAGTCTGGGAAACAAATGTAAAAGTCATAATAATATATTAAAATGTAGAATTACAGTGAGATGAAATTTGTAGGTCTACAAATACAGTGAGGTGGCCTAGGAAGTGTTGGATTCTGTTCTAATCCACATTTTACCACTTGTTATTTGCTCTTTAACCTAGAATATATGTTATGTTTTTGAGGTTCTCTTTTATCACAGAGCAATTCTATCTTACAGAATTATTAAAAGAATCTGTGAGTAAATCTGGTGTATACGATTAGATTAAAATTTTAATACTCATTTTTTTAACTTTTTAAATCATAATGACCAAATTCAATTTGGAAGGTATTCTAGAACCTACCTAATCAGACTTGTACTTGACCATAGATTCCCCCAGACCATAACCAATAAGTGATTAGCTTAATGACATTTATTGGATTTTGTTTTGTTTTTAACACACCTACTAACTCCATTTTCCTTTAGAATAGCTCTAATTGTTGGCAAATTGCTTTCCCCTAATTTTAAGCCTATATCTCCCTTTTTGAAATCTCCCACTCTCAGTAGCTCACTCTTACTGTCCTTTGGAGACAAACAGAAAAAACTTCCAGTTTATACTACTTCAGGTATTTGAAGACAGCATCATGTTTCTCTTTGTGGTTTTCTTCTTGCTAAACATTCCCAATTATTTCAATAAATTCTCTGTCATTATTTTGTGTCTTTTGTTGTCCCTGTTGCCCTCTTGTGGAAATTCACTGGTTTATTAAAATCCTTTCTAAAAGGTCACACCAGAACACAGTATGTTGACCTTTGTTCAGTCAAGATGCTGGATTAACTGATTTTAAAGTTCCTTTTTCAGATTTATAATTTTATAGGAATTTATTGTAACTTGCAGAACACTATACAAATGTTAGGATATTAACATTCTAGTAAGATCAGAAATATTAAGATGGTTAATTAAAAGGAAGTGCTAATGAGATTGTAATTTTATATCATTATTTATTACTTTTATTAAACTTTTAATTGAAATTTAATATTTCCTTCCACTTCTTGGGTGCATTTACAAATATTGCAATAGACTTTAGCAGACTCCCAAAGGGATCTTTGACACAAAAAAATTAACTTTTGCTCCAATGGATATTATATCTTTTTTCCTGTACACATATAACACCCCCTCAGTCTTTTGCTTATAAGATCCTTCAGCCCCTCAAGTATATTACGTCCTGAGTTGGTTACTAATGTATGGCTGTATGAAGAAATGAAAACCACAGATCATTTTGCAGCATTTTCCATTTCTTCACAAAATCCTAGTATCAAAAAACTAAGAGATTTAAATTTTGTCTCTGTTTAGAGTAAGCATAGAATGAAATTGGTTAAATGATAAACAGTAAGGAGCGTAATCATCCACAACTAATTTATTTGATGGTAATTGGAGAAAAAGTGCAGGGGTGAAAAACCCCAGCAAAAGTCAGCAGGAAGATTTGTGATTGTGGAGGTTAAGGGTCACTTGAGACCTTTAGCTATAAGTACTATTTAAGTGTGTTGCAACCTCACTTTAATACTTTTCTCAAGTTGACTGCGCCAGGCTTGACTTGGATGCCATCTGGGGGGGAGTTGTTACTAAAAAATCAAAAGGCTCTCATTATAAAGCAGTTTCACCTATGGGGTGGTCTTTCATGGCGTGGACCCTGAGGGTAACATTATCACAACACTTTCATTAGGATGCTGGCTGCACGTATTGGGGGAATCATAAAGTACATGGTGGTTTAGGGTTGGGTGTGATCTGACAAGAGTCATGAGGTGAATGTTTAGAAAAAAGGAAAGTTGAATGACTGCCAGTCAGAATTTCTTCACTGTTTGGTGTAATATTGTGTCTAAATTCCACTCCAAGGACACAATGTTCCCCGTTCCTATTGCAGAACTCCAAAGGTTAAAATATGAAGGCATTCCATAAGCTCCAAAACTTTTCCACCTGCCTGCCACCCAAAATTTAGTTTTAATTTGTTTAATTTTAGCAGCTTTGATTTCATACACATATGGCTTGGTGAAGATGGAGGTGAATCACTTGGTTGTTTTTCAACAGTTCAGTTCAGTTAAATAAATAAGGTATTAAGTTTCACAGGGCTCAGATTTTAGCTATAGATATAGGGAGAATACGGGAAGAATAATGGATTTGGAGTAAGAAGGACTTGGTTCAAGCGAGATTCCTGTTTCCTCAACTGTAAAATGGGTCTAATTAAATGTGTGCTGTTTTCAAAACTTGTAAACCTGAAAACTCCAATATGAATGAATACTAAGTATCATCATTACTGTTATAATTTTCTTGTCTGTGTGAGGAACTATACTAGGTCTGGGGATGTAGAGACAAAAATGAGACAGTCTCTGACTTCAAAGTAATTTCAAGAAAGAAAAGTGCTAATGATAGGGCATACCACAAAAGACCTAGTATAGTTCAGGTTGGAAGGGAACCATTAACTTCTATTTGCCCAATTCTAATTTTAAGAAATTATTTTCTTCAGTGAGATTTTTTTGAATATATTTTTACAAAATTGTCTGATTTTTAAGGAGTTCTTTCACTGAACTTTTGTGACTCTTTTACTGATTATATTTTTTGAGGGTTATCTTTTTCAGTATTTTTTTGAGGGCCTCTTTTACCAAGGTGCCAATTCTTTCCATAATTTTCTTACATTACTCCTTTTTTTCCACTTTTTCTTATAACACTCATCTCTTTCTTCCAAGAATTCTTGTTGACCTTGTATTGACTTAGCATTTATCTTTGAGACCTTGCTTATAGCTGTTTTCATGTTGTTTTTATCTTCTGAGTCTATCTAATCTGACATTAGCTTTTTTGTGGTCAATTTGTTGTTGTTTGCTCATATTTGCAGCCTATTTCTTGATTTTGAACTCTATGTTAAAGTTAGGCTCTGCTCCTCTGGAGTTGGGGAGACTCTTTCCCAAGGTTTTTTGTGCCATTGTTTTCAGAGCTAGTTCTGGGGGTCTGCTAGTAAGTACCTGGTGTGACCTAGGTACACTGTTCTATATTTATAAGCACTAATGCTCCTCTTTAACTGGAACAGTGACCAAGAACTGTTTATAGGAAATAGAGTTGCCAGTCAGCACCAGCTGCACTCAGTGCTGCTCTCTTGTCCAGTAGAGGGGCAGGTCTCCATGATGGGGAAAAAAAGATGTCATCATATCATAATATCAACATAGTGTGTTGGTGCTTTTTGGATTTAGATAACTTATTTACGTGAGAAAAAAATTAGGAGACAAAAAGGAGGAAAACATTCTGTCCCATCAATAGTTAGCACAGGAACGAAGACCTTGAAAGGTCAGGTTGACAGCTGACTATAGAACCTGCTCATTTTCACACATTTCTTGCAGAAGTTTTTGTGTTTGGAATTTCTCATTGTCTAAATTCTGCTTTGGCATTTCATAATCCTCTAATTTAAAAAAGCTATCGTTATATAGCAAGAAAGTTCTTATATTTGAATTTGACTTGTCTTGGGCTTTGAAAATTAAAAGCATTTCAATTAAAATCTTATTGGAGTTAAGTGCATAATTGGAATAGCAATCAAGTGTGGTAGTTTTAATTACTGATGAGTAATTTACTTTACTATACTTAGAACTTTTCTTTAGTTAAGGCCTCTTTAGCTTCTCTGGATCCTAGAGTTCCAATCTGTAAAATGTGATAGCATTTTCTTCTACCTTTCTTGCCACAAGGAGCTGCTTTTCAAAACCCAAACACTGGGCTTAAATAAAGACCAAAGAAAGGCCTTTGAATCTACAAGCATAGCTAAGGCAGAGCTGACTAGAAATTTGAATCACCTGCTTACTGGTCCTTACATTTGTATGACCGACAGATTAGAAATGTTCATCACTTATCTTGAGACTTTAGTAGTCTGAGCAGATTGTGTGAACCATGGCTTAAGGTCACTTTTGGATGTATTGTATGGTATGGAGGTATAGGAAGAGTTTTCTCAAATTTTCTTCACTCCATGAAAATGGATGTTAATGTGTATAAGTATGATATACTTTTTAGTGGGAAAAAAATCACAAAATTTAACTTGTAACCATAGGAAATTTAACTCTTTAAAAAAAATTGAAGATCATTGTGTTTTTTACTATTCTAATTATTTTGTCAGAATAATACTAAGTAAAAATAAAAATAATAATAATAATAATAATATTGAGCCAACCCTTTTATAACAGAATTTTCTATACATATAAACATGCATAGACACATATGCTATCATCATTATATAGACTAGGGAGTCTGCATCTTGGAATGTATATTTGAACCCCAAAGAGAAATGTGAAACTCCATTCATGGCTCCCTTAATCAGTCCTTCAGATTAAAATGCATTTTTGAAGTGATGTTCCTTATATTGAACTTGATTTGGAATTTAAATTTATATAAAAACCTTTTTTTAAGGCAGTAAAGCATTTAGCTACTTCAAAAGATATTTGATGAAAGGCTGTCCTTTCTGTGATTATTTCAATGTGTGTATATTTATCACAGTGTTACTATTTTTCCATATTTTATAACCAGAATGAAAAAAATTAGTAATACTTTTCTGCTGTGAGCCAGCATCTCTCACCTCCTTATTACACATCTCCTTCTTATTCTCTTTCCCATGATTAAGTTAGAGACATACCATTCACCCTTAAATAGTTCTTCTTACCTAAATTGGTGACATGCATTTACATATTCTTTTCTTTGGATTAGAACTGGTTGTATTCTAAATCACAAACTTTAAAGGAAAGGAAATACTAAATATACCCATCATCTTTTAGTTATTATAGATTGCCTCCATTTCTTTTTCTTGCACAGACTTGTATCTAGTCAGAAATTGCTGAAGGAAATAAGTGTCATAGATTTTACTGTCAGCTTATTTTGCTACTAGTTGCTCTATAATATATATGTATATTATGTTATATATATTACATATATACACATGCAACATCTAATGTGTATTTTATGTATATATGTTATATGTAATACAATATACACATATATTTATATAATTATATGTGTACATATATATAAAATATATACATATATATAATATATCTGTATGTGTGAGTCATTATTCTTAAATAAAATGATATCAAAGATTAATAAAATTTGCTCATGGAGGCAGTTTAGGACTCAGATGTTTACATGTCCTTATCCCCTACCACCCTTTTTAAAGGCTATTATTTTGAGAAGAGGAAAACAGTGAAATAATGTGACTATGATAAACAAATTACTGTGGCCAAATATTTGTACATTATCACATATCTATCCCAGCAGCAGAGAATTGGTAAATACTTATTTCATTCCTATTTTCTGAAGGTTTTAATCCCTAATTTCTGAAGGTTTATCCCCTTTTGTACAAAGATTAGAACAATATGCGTTATCTCTGTTCTAAAACAAAGGAGTTCAGAAAGTGGCCTTTAAGTTCAGGAGAGAAAATTACAAAATGAATTGAATAAATAAATAACTTGCTCTTGAAGAAAGAGAACACATGTGGTGTTATGTTTGGAGAGCTGTCCTTGAAGCCAAGAAAACCTAGATTTATCTAGTCTCTGATGTATACTTGATTGTGTAAACCTGGGAAGTAAGTCACTTAACCTCTTACTGTTCCAGGCAACTCAGCTACCTAGGTTGTGGAGAGGGTGCCTACCTGCATGAATAAGTCTTTCCTCACCTGTGGGCTCCCCATTCTGATGAAATTACAGGTTCAGTCCCTTCCTGCCCTCAAAGGGAGAGAAACATTTAAGCGTTTCAGCTTATTAAAAATAAAAACCAAAAATCAACCACCAGCACTACCAAAAAAACAACAATATTTTCAGAGTTTGAGAGCACTACATTTACAGTTGCAGCAGTATTTAAAACAGGATGTGGCAGACAATTAGACCATTCTCATGCTGTGGTATATTTTCCCTTTAGATTTATCTATTTTTCAAGTGGGCTTGGAGATATCTTTTTTTCCCCTTTAAATGATTCTAAAAGATCTACATTCTCAAGTATTTAATTATGTTCAATAAAGAGCAAGACTAATTTTATAATGTATTGACTACACATACACACATATGAAGTAGCTTTCAGCAAGAAGTGTTTTATGGAATACTTTCCCATTATTGGTTTATATTTTCTTCTCTCTGTTCCTTTCTATTCCCACTTTCAGTAAACTTTAGATAGACTATATATTCATTCCAGACCCAACCACTGTCCTTTCAATCCATTTTTTCAAGTTCTAGATAGTGGATACTTGGGGCAAGAGATATATAATGATTATAATGATGCCATCCTTGGGGATTTGCTTCCTAGATAACTCCCAACTTTTTGATAAATCATTAGAAATCTATCATTTATCATTTTATCTAAGCCTTTTTTAAACATAACATTTTTTTGGCATGAATAGCATCTTAGGGTGGTGAAATACATATTTTATTATTCACCAGTTATATATGCATTACCTTTTATTTAGTCTTAAATCTTCCTCTTTCAAATTTCAAAGGGTCCTCTCATCCTAGGATTTTGAAATTTCATAAATATTTGTTCTCTTAGCCAAGATCTTTTTATATGCCTGGGAAATACTGCCACATTCCATATTGAAAAGCAATCTTATAGTTTCTGCTTATGAATCCTCATTTTATTTGGCCTTACTTTTTTACTTAGTGAATAAATCATTTGCCTCTCCTCTCTCAAATTCTTCCACAAATCATATATCTTCCATGAGCATTTTCATTGCTAACTCCCTAGTGCAGGCTTTAATAGAATTAAAGTGTGAGTAGAAAAATCTCTTGTGAGAATAGAAATGCCTTATTCAGAGATTCTCAACTGTATTTCTGTTAAATTATTTGTTTTCATTTCATTGGCTTTCATGATGGAAGGACTAGAAGATCCTGGAAGACCTTAAGTGTTTCTCTACCATTTATACTAGCAGAATTAAGTCATAAAATCAAAAGGAAATTAAGGTTAAGTGAACTACCAGTTATGAATGTTATTCTTGGGCCATTCAATTCATATTAAAAAAGGATCCGATAAATTGAATATACTGTAATAGTATGGTGATCTCCCACCCTAAAGATTTTGATAGATGTTATCAGAAACAGAATTTGAATTTGGATGTAACTATAATTTCCTTTGAATAACATATTTAATTTTTCCATTATTTAATTACTTGTTCTATCAAAAAATGGAACTTGGAATCTTCCAAGTAGAAGTACACTTGAAAATCAGCTAGTTCAGTTGCATTTTTTAATACAGAAGTGCTTTCCACAACCCTGTTGAAGTCCAGTTTGGCACTCAAACACTTTTAGAGATGTGTAGACTCATTATTTTGCAAGGTGAATGTTCCATTGCCATTAGATCATTGCTAATTGTTAGAAAAAGACTTCTCTTTTTGAAATCGGTCTTCCTGAATTCTTCTACCCATAATCTTAGTTCTGACTGAAATAGTCTCTCATCTCCACTCTTACTGCTGATCTCCCTAGTTTCCTTTGAATCCCTCCCAAAATCCCACCATCTACAGGAAGCCTTCCCCAACCTCTCTTCATTATTTTAATTATTTTGCATTTCCTCTGTACATAATTTGTCTTGAATATATGTGTTTGCATATTTTCTTTCCCATTTGATTGTAAGTTCTTTGAGGGCAGGAACTGCCTTTTGCCTCTTTTTATATCCTTAGCATTTAGCACAGTTTCTGGCTCATAGTCAGCAATTAATAAATGTTTTACTGAAGGAATTAAATTTCTCTTTCACATAACATTCCTTCAGAAATTTGACTGTAACTATCATATATATTCTTTTGCCACTAAGTCCTTTCTTCCATAACAGCTTTGCTCTTCAACTTTCCCTTGTTAGAATAATTTCCAAGTCATGATAAATAAAAAAGGTAGGTGGTACAGTGTATAGACTGGGAGTTTGAAGTCAGAAAAAACAGAATTCAGATCCAGCTTCAAGATTTCAATATCTAGCTGACTCTGAGCACGTCACTTGTTTTGCATCTGTTTCCTCTTATATTAGAAAAAAGGAGTAATTTATAATGCAGCTTTCTCTCATTAAACTCTCGTTAAACTCAAAAGAGATAGTACTTGTAGTGCTTAGAACACCACCTTTTTAGATATAATCTGATCAGCACAGAATATGAATGGGCACTGTATCTCCCTTGAGCAGAAATTATGCTTCTAGCAATGTAACTAAGAATAACTTAAAACTTAGTGAACAATAATGTCTTACTGGGATGTCATAATCAATTTGTAGTCAACTAAAATCAAGGGATCTTTTTTTCATTTGTGTATAATTACAAAGTCAAGAGTCTTTTCCTTATACTTTTTTTAATTACCTAGAAAATGGTCATAATAAAGAAGAAGCTCAAAATTAAACTAGAGTCCTTGTCTCAAACTTTGGATGGCAGTGGGGTGATGGTAGGGAATTGAAGTTTTGCCAGGTTTTTTTCCCCTTTGGTTCTGAATTTTTTCTCCAACCATAAATTTTGACTATCAAAATTACTTCAGGCAGTGAGTATAAGTCAACCAGTGCAAAGGTTACCTTTGGGTTTTAATTTGTGGTATTTCCGTCCTTGATGATTGTTTAGTCCTCCAATAGAGAGGTTGTGACCTGCAAACGTGATAGGGTGATGGTTATTTTGATCTATCAATATGGCTCCTGGTTATCCCCCCAACTTGGCCGCTCCACAAATCTATTTCTTTGTCTAATGCCATCCATATGTCTGACCTAAACCACAGAGTACTTTGTTCTTGAGGTCACTTTTAGCTATTAAACCATTGTCTTGACTTGCAGCACTATAAAGACAAGTGTGAATACTTATTCATATTGTAAAGGATGAAAGGAATGGAGATGGGCCAAGCCCCATCTGTCTAGTAAATTGTGGGGAGATGATTGGCCCGCAGTGAATGTTTGGTTCACAGTAAGTTGTCATGTCTTATGAATTGACATCAGCACTGTAATAAACCGGTTAAGGCTATTCAGAAAGATTTTCAATTTGAGATTGGGTTTGTGGGAGAAATTTGATGATTACGCTTTTTGTTTGAATATGTTTTGAACTATAAACTGCATTTTAATAGTTCAGCTAGTGTTTCCACAAGATCATTTTACAAATGGCAAGATTATTTCTAGTGTCAAGTAATAGATAGTAATAATATATTTTTCTACAATATAAATTTCTAGGTAAAACTTAATATTCCACTTGGGAGATACATTCTATTAGAAATATTTTAACCAAGGGTATTAAAATCAGTCAAGGAGAAAACTCTTTTAAAATCACATTTAAAAGAAAAACTATAAAATCTGATTATTATTGGTAATTGTAGTTTATGTTTTTAATAATAATGTGTTACATTTCAAATTTACCAGAATTTAAGAACTGAAAGTGATTTAATAAACCACACAATCAAGAGTTTTACCCTGTTTAGCATCTGTTCTCCTTAAAGTGATAGTATTAACAATTAGTTCATGTTGCCTTCTGACTGCCTATCTTTTCTAGCTAATAAGAGCTCACTCAACTGATTTTCATGGATTTGAATGGGAAGAGAAGATAATGTACAAAAGTTATGAATGAAATGCTCAACTTTCAACTAGTAGCCTTAGTTTCTTGGGCAATGAGGTAATAATCAGAAAAGTGTTAAGTTCTACTTATAGTGGCTAGTTCCACAGCTAACACTTTGTTTACTATTCAACTGATTTTTTAAAATTTCAATTTTATTTTCAGTTCTAAACTCCCTCTTTTTTCTTTTCTCTTCCTTCATTCACTGAGAAAACAAGAAAAAACAAAACCCATCGCAATATATACATATAGTCGAGCAAAACAAATACCCCATTTGCCATGTTCAAAAAAATTACTTTAGGCTGTATTCTGAGTCTGTCATCTCTCTTTTTGAAGTCGGGTAACATGTTTCATTATGAGTCCTATGCACTTGTGGTTAAACATTATGTCGATCAGAATTCTTAAGTCTGTCACAGTTGTTTGTCTTTATAATGTTGTTGCAATTGTATCAGTTGCCCTCCTGATTCTGCACACTTCATACAGGTCTTGCCAAGTTTTTCTGAAACAGTCCCCTTCATCATTACAGCACAATAATATTCCAGCACATTCATATACTGTAACTTATTTAGACACTTCCCGATTGATATGTATCCCCTCATTTTCTAATTCTTTGTTAACATTGTTGGCACAATGACATATTTTTGAGCTTAGAAAGATAGCAGCCAGTTTTCTGAATTTAGAACTCATGCCCTTTAGTAAGGAACTATCAAGTCCCCTAGCTGATAACAGCTTCCAAAACAAGATAGTAGGAATAATATAGCCACCAAATTTAATCAAATTCTTAAGTTTTGAATGCTAAGTCGATTTCTGTTAATGAAGCATATATTTATATAAGATTTTAAAAGCACTCAACAGAGCCTATGGGTAATATGGGAACGTCAAATTAGATACATATGGAAAATATTTTTGAAAGTGGATTCAGAACTTTTCAAATCCAGGTCCAAAAATCACTAGAGCTTCCTAATCCTTTTTCTAAAGGATTTTGTATAATCAAATAAAAGATGGGATTTTTGTAGAAATGTAATGATTTTCATATTGCATGTTAGTATCTTCACCTGCCGAGAAGTAAATAATATTTCCCTAAAATGTATTAAAATGCAGGGTCTCTTCTAGGGCCATTGGAAGAATTTGAAAAATGGAGGTAAAAGATTTGTTTAAAAGGGCTTTTAAAGGGTAGCTAGTTGGTGCAGTGGATAGAGCACCAGCCCTGAAGTCAGTTCAAATCTGGCCTCAGATACTTAGCACTTCTTAGCTGTGGGATCCTGGCCAAGTCACTTAACCTCAATTGCCTCAGGGAAAAAAAGAGGGGGGGTATTTAAGAATCCTAGAAGGGAAATCAGTAGCCAGTTTCTCATAAATATGTGTAAAGGACAAAACTATTGTGCTTAGAAATATAATTTACTACAGATATTCAAAATCATAAGCAAGGTGTTAACTAGATATGTCTCAAGACAGTCTGTGCCCTCCAGGAGCTTATTAATCTACTTGGAGAGAATACATTTATGTATATAGATAGCCATCATTTAAGTAACCTAAATGTTTGCATTTTCACTATATAGAAAATCCTCAGTATCTTTTCTTCAGGAACTGGAAATGACTATACTATTTTGAAGACAGGAATATCATCTGTATTTGTCCACAGGTTGCTGAGAATAGATCAGAGAAAAGAATGGAGAGAGGGAGAAAGAAGGGGGAGGGGGAGAGAGATAGAGAAAGAAGGGGAGAGGGGTAAAAGGAGAGAACATTTTTCTAGCAAAGAGGGCAAAGATAGACTATGTACCCTTTTAGCATGAAAGGGGGGTTCATGGGCACTGAATCTGAACTCCACCAAAGTTCCAGCATCTAGCTTTCTCTACCAAGAAAGGAGATTTTCTGGGCAATGCCAGCCTTGGCTGCTGTTTCTTGAGTGATTGAAAGTTTGAGAATTCACAAGTTCTAGAGTTCCAGCCCTGAGCATTCTAGACAGAGCATGGAATTTCCTCTTGGAAGTACTTCTGATTGAATAGAAAGTAAATTTATAGTACTTTCTAATTAGCCAAGAGATAGTAGGAACTTTTCCACCCTACCAGGCCAAGTTTTGCATCCATCATTTAGTCTGTAACCTGTCTTAAGGTGGTTGTTTTTTCATCAAATAAATTTAAAACTCTGGCAGATCTAAATTGGAGAACAGACTTTTAAAAAGAATAACTTTATAGTCATTTAAAACATCATAAACTGTTGCCGAACTTTTCCTGGAGTGGGAATACCATTTTCAGCAAGGAAAATAGTAGTAAACCAGTGTCTCTCTACTTACTCTCATTCAAAATTTAGACACTGTGATGTGTTTTGGTTGGAATTGTGAATGTGGAAAAGTTTCAGTGTGGAGACCAAACCAGATGGAATTTACAGGATGCATTTCATGTAATGAAAGTTTTTGCCTTTCCTGGTCACTGCTGGCTTTGCCCAGGGCTTAACTGCTGGCTGGGTGGTGCTTTCTCCTGGCTCTCCTCCTGGTTGGAATTTGGCAGTTGTCCAGAGTCATTAAATTGCATCAAGGAGCTGGAAGGAGACCTACAGCAATTTCAACCTTCCAGCTCAGATTGTTCAGGCTGGCTGGCAACACAGTGCTTTTGTGCCCGCTGTTCACGCAATGAATAAATACCATGCCATTAGAGAGGGTGAGTGCTCGTCCAGGATGGCAGCGTGGAGGAATAGTATATGCAAGGCCTTTCCCAGGAGTCTAGACAAACGAGGGGTTAGGGAATTGCTATGGGAATCTAATGTGATCTCTGGGAGCATCTTGATTAGGATCCTTAAATAAAGATGGTATTTTTTCTCATCTCCTTTTTTGCCCCCTTCCTTTTGGGCAGCAAGTCCTACCTAATCAGAACTGCCCTAAAAATACTAGAAATTCTGTTTGGTTATGTTCAAATCAATTCAATGATCATTTAAATATTAAGTCTTTACAAATGCAAGGCATTTTCCTAGGTGATACATTAATAAAGGAATTTTTTTCCCCAAAAACTGGGTAAGGGGGCAGCTATGTGGTGCCATAGATAGAGCATCAGCCCTGAAGTCAGGAGGACCTGAGTTCAGATTGGTCTCGGACACTTAACACTTTCTAGCTGTGTGACCCTGAGCAAGTCACTTAACCCCAGCCTCAGGGGAAAAAAAAAGAAAAAAAAAAACTGGGTTAAAAAGTACAGAAAATAAAATGTGTATATTCTGTTTCTTTGCAAGTAGCTAATTTTGCTTGCATAATTGCCATTACATTTTGATGGTTTTTTAGTTATTGGTACAGTATATAGAGGGAGAAAGAATCCGAAAAGTGGGACAAGTTCTATCTGGAGAATGTTCATTTTAATTCTGAGATTTCTCACACCTTTTCTTTCCATTTTGAGAGGTTTGCTTTTTATATTAAAATTACTTGAACTTATGAAGACATGTCAGAAGTCTTTTATCTGTAACTTTGATTGAAAGAAAAATTTTCAAGGGAAATAAAAGGCTGTGGCTTTCATTTTATTTATTTTTTTTATTATTATAGCTTTTTTATTTACAAGATATATACATAGGTAATTTTTCAGCATTGCCAATTGCAAAACCTTTTGTTCCAACTTTTCCCCTCCTTCCTCCCACCCCTTACCCCAGATGACAGGTTAACCAATATAAGTTAAATATGTTAAAGTAAAAGTTAAATACAATATATGTATACATGTCCAAACAGTTATTTTGCTGTACAAAAAGAATTGGACTTTGAAATAGTGTATAATTAACCTGTGAAGGAAATCCAAAATGCAGGTGGACAAAAATAGAGGGATTGAGTATTCTATGTAGTGGTTCATAGTCATCTCCCAGAGTTCTTTCTCTGGGTGTAGCTGGTTCAGTTCATTATGGCTCTATGGAATTGATTTGGTTCATCTCATTGTTGAAGATGGCCACATTCATCAGAATTGTCCATCATGTAGTATTGTTGTTGAAGTATACAATGATCTCCTGGTCCTGCTCATTTCACTCAGCATCAGTTCATGTAAGTCTCTCTAGGCCTTTCTGAAATCATCCTGTTGATCATTTCTTACAGAACAATAATATTCCATGATATGCCTATATCACAATTTATTCAGCCATTCTCCAATTGATGGGCATCCACTCAGCTTCCAGTTTTTAGCCACCACAAAAAGGGCTGCCACAAACATTCTTGCACACACAGGTCCCTTTCCCCTCCTCAGTATTTCTTTGGGATATAAGCCCAGTAGTAGCACTGATGGATCAAAGGGTATGCACAGTTTGATAACTTTTTGAGCATAGTTCCACATTGCTCTCCAGAATATCTGGTTGTATTCACAATTCCACCAACAATGTATCAGTGTCCCAGTTTTCTGTGGCTTTTATTTTAATGCAACAATTATAATGAAATTGAAATTAAGTGCATTCTTAATATTTACAAAATATTTGCCTCTTCCTTGGCTAAAATCCTATTCACAGAATCTTAGTGCTATCATATATTATAATAACAGTGCTCTATCAAAGGTTATGCATGTGTAGTCATGGAAAACATTTCCAAGTTAGTCATGTTGCAAAAGAAAACACAGACCTCCCAAACCTCTACAAAAATAAAAAAAGTTAAAATAATATGTTTCAATTTCTTTCAGATACTATTAGTTCTTTCTCGGGGGATGAATAGCATTTTCCCGCATAAGTTCTTCAGAGTTTGTATTGCTGAGAATAGCTCAGTCATCTGATCATAGTGTTACTTATGTTATACAAAGTACGTTCACTTTGCATCAGCTCATGGAAATCTTTTCAGGATTTTCTGAGAGCAGCCTGTTCCTTCCAAAAAACAAAAAGCAACAACAGTTTGGGCTTTTTCACCGAAGCCAGATATTTAACTCTTGTTCAGTTGACCTGTTTTATGTTGCTTCTGTAGCTTCTATTTTCTCCATGCATCCTCCCCTATCCAAATCTCTAGTTTCCTCCTTTGGGCTGCAGCTCTGTTCTTCAAATTTCCCAAAGGGACTAGTTAAGCTAGAGATGTGGATGAGGTTCTTTTGTATCTTAATAGGAACTTTGCTGGTCTCTAGGATGCTACATGAGTCACAATTTCCCAGACTATCTAATATCTTATTGCTTAATTTACAAGTATTTGTCCTCAGTGAGTTTGTAATCTAGTCTAGGAGAAAAGAAATACAGAGAGGAAAATTTGGTCATATAAGACAAGGACATGTACCTTAATATGTGGATATGCTTTAATTTCAAGTAACTTAAGGTAGATAAAACATAATGAATTTGGCTTGACTGTGTAGTTTTACTTTATTGTGTAATAGATGAGTTGAGTTGAATCTAAATGACTGAAGTTTCTTAATAATTTAAGCTAGGGAGTTGCTTACTGAGATATTCTCAGATGAAGAACTGAATTTCTTTGTCTTTTAGGACAATATCATCTTATTCTTAAGAGGCTGCAAAGAGCTCGGGCTTAAAGAATCTCAACTTTTTGACCCAGGTGATCTCCAGGACACTTCCAATAGAGTTGCCATCAAGTAAGTCATTATGGATATTCATCTTATCTTTTATGTTTTGGGGTGGACGGAAGGGAAGAACTGGGCATGGGATAATAGAATGGTTTATGCTGATGGACATGTAATAGTGTTGACCAAAATCAGAATTTCATTTACACCAACTTTCTTTCCTTGTATATTCTTCGATAAAACCAAATGCAATTCTTTCAGATGCAAGATACTGTTCATAAAGTCTAGAATGGAAAAAGTGGAAAAATAGAGTGGAAAAAGTCCAAAATCTGTTTGGGGCTAAAAGAAGAAACTTTTAGGGGCTACAGTTTCGATCTTTTGAATACAAGTTCAAAGTTGCAAGACAAGTAAACAAAGCTAAACTCAATTGAGTAAGCAATGAAAGCTTTCCATTATATTTGCAGCTACTCCTAATTTCCCTGAACATGGATCCTTTGCTGAGCCCATTATAACCTCACCACTGCAATGTAACTAATCTAGTAATCCTCCGGCCCAAACTTTCCCTTCATAAAATGGTAGTAGTTAAATGAAAGGATTTACCAGTTTCTAATGAAAGAGTGAGCTCATGGTCAGGATAGTAAAAAAAAATAATAATAATAATAATAATAACAAAGAAAAAAAGAAATATCTTGTAAGTTTTAGTGGTAAATTTTAAAATAAAAGTCTACTTCAATTCCTTTTGTAGTATAAAGATGATTCTATTTTCTTAACAGTTATTAAATTGGAAAGTTTTAATTTTGTGAGCCTAGGATAGGAACTAGTTTGGGGGCATCCGAGGGATGTTCTAGTTAAGTCTTGAAAGGCTTATTACCAGAGGAGTGGCTAACCCATGATTAACTTTTTTGGGGGAAGGCACAGTTCCTCTTAAAGTTATTCAGTCATGTCCGACTCTTCATGACTCTTTATGGGTTTCTTGGCAAACACATTGCAGTCATTTTGCCATTTTCTTCTACAATTATTAGGAACAGAGATTAACTGACATAGGACCACACAGCTGGTGAGTTTCTGAGGCTGACTTTGAACTCAACCTTCCTGACTCCAGAATCAGTGCTCTATCCAATGAGCCATCTAGCTGTCTCAAGACTGTCTACGTGAGGTATAGAAGAGGTAGATGCTGATTGCATTATTTAGAGGGGAGGACCCAAATTTAACAAGTCACAGATTAAACATCTTTGGAAATATCCAAATAATTTTTTTCTGCCCAATCAAGTTAAATTATATTATTATGTTAATATTATAATATTAAATTAAATTCCATTTAATTGGAAACATCATAGTACAGTGGAAAGAAACCTGGAAATTTGAATCCTAATCCTAATTATGCCACTGTATAGAATTTTGGGGAGCCTCATCTTCCATAAATGAGGGACTGTGTGCTCAGTGCTAGAACCAGAACCGATTTCAGACAGAGGAATCTGGACATGCCCTCCCTCCATTTTACTGGAGAGGAAACTGAGAAACAGAAAGGGGTGAAAGAACATACAAACGCGAAGTAATGGACAGACTTTGAACCAAGGCACCTGGTTCCTTTTCTAGTGGGGTTTTTTTCCCCATGCTCCCAGAATTCAGAGGGTTGGACAAGATCTCCTTGACAATCCCCCTTTTAATCTGGGATTTGGGGATTCTGATTCTAGGAACTGTGTGTGTTGTACCTGCACATGTGTGTGTACCTGTGTATTTATGGATGCATACATGTACATGCACTGTGTGTGTACATACACACATACTATTAGCTGAACTTTATTTGCTTATCCTTTGAGACTTTCAG
Organism: Sminthopsis crassicaudata; assembly: GCF_048593235.1. Taxonomy (NCBI): domain Eukaryota; kingdom Metazoa; phylum Chordata; class Mammalia; order Dasyuromorphia; family Dasyuridae; genus Sminthopsis; species Sminthopsis crassicaudata. Next base: position 31,556,265 of record NC_133622.1, read on the forward strand.
TTGAGCAAATAACTGATGGTAAATAATTTCATCTTCTGATAAGAATGCCTTGTACTAAGTTCTAAGCAATTTCCATGCTCAGTTTGAAATATAACTTCTATCAAGCCCTCTGCGAATCAACATGCTCAATTTTATAATTTCAGGGGAAAAAAGAAGCCTACCTCCATTTTGAATTACTGGATTATTAGTTGCTTTTGTTGTACTTAAAAGTCAGATGACAAGAAATGATGGTAGTTGAATGATCTAACAAAAATGTTAACCACTTTTCATCTGGGAAAGCAAATCTCACTTAGGTACACCATTTTTTTTTTTAAGTTGGGAGTGACTATTCCTTTGTAAAATTATGACCAGATCCAGGAAGCTTTTGCATTCACATTACAAAAGAGTTTATGCTAATAAACTATAGTTTTAAAGTAGGACTATAATTATGAAAGAAGAAGGAAAGAGAAGGGAGGTAGGAAGGGAGAAAAAGAGGGCAAGAGGTGGGGAGAAAGAGGGAAGATCCATTTTAATGATGTGGATACAGTTACCTCATAGCTAACTTCTGTCTTCCTTATTTCTCCTTCCTTTCTACCCTTCCTCCATTCTTTTTCTTTTCTCTCCGATCTTCCTTCCCTCTATTTAGTATCTTTCCCCCTTTTCTTTCCTATCATTCTGTCCTCCCATTTCCCCCCTTTTCTTTATCTTGGGCTTTTCCTGTTTTCATTTTTCTCTTTCCTTTTCTCCATTTTGATAATTGTAGTCAAATTCATATTCTTCTATCATCTTCTCTTAAATATCTCTTAAATAGGGATTTAAGCATTTTCTCTTAGCATGATTTGAACAGATTGTAATGTGTTGTTCTATGCATATTACCAGAAGTGTTCTTCCTCCTGTTTGTGGGATTCAGGGTATGGAAAGAAGTGAACTGCCTCAAAGCCCTTCATAAAGAATGCTGGTTTTATTTGTTATTATATCAGCACCAGGAAGCGTTGTTCAAGGGGACATTGTGAAATTATTATTGCAGGGTTAGTTTGGAGCCAAAACAGCATTCTCTCTGGTTATTGTTTTCTTCCACAGGATCAGAAGAGTTGGTGAATATATAAAAGAATAATTTGTTATTAACATTATTGCACGGTGTAATCCATGAAGTATGGTAACTAATCTTAAAGAGCAACTGTTGAATTTAATTTAATAAATTTTAAAATGTTTTATGAATCTGTTTTTACATGTTACAATAACTAAATAGCATTTAATTTTAGAGAAAGTTAGATTAAAGATTGAGTTTGTGGATAGTGAAAGACAAGTAAGTTAGAAGTCAGGAAGACCTGAAATCCAGCCCCAGGTTTGCTAAATACTGGCTGTGTGACTAGGAAGTCACTTAACCTTTTCTGCTAAAGTCAATATTCAATGACTCCTGCATTGAAGAGGAAATATTCTTGAAGAAAAAAGTTTTTTTTTTTTTTATTGTTCTTGTTGCTCTTGTTGTTATTGTTTTACTGAGGAGTTTTTATACCAGAGAAATTAAAAAGACAGTTCTTGTCTTTATAATATTTCATGTAGGTGTTACAATCATATCTTTCCCTCATGATGTCTCAACCTTCCAATTTATCTTTGTTCCAGTTTTGAAATCCTGAACTAAACAGCTTACTTTATGTCATCTCTCTATTTATTTTGTATTTGTTAGATTCTTTTTTTTTTCTTTTTCTTCTTTTTTTTTCCCCTGAGGAAATTGGGGTTAAGTGATTTGCCCAGGATCACACAGCTGGGAAGTGTTAAGTGTCTGAGACTAGATTTGAACTCAGGTCCTCCTGACTTCAGAGCTTGTGCTCTATCCAAAAATATTTTGTACATAATTGAGGGAAAGTCACATGAGTTGCATCCTTGTGAGAAATTTGCTTTTTTAATTACTTTTTTTCCTCCTTCTCTTATATCCTAGGAGCATTGACTGTAGTAGAAAGCTGAAAAATGTAAGTTTCAATTTTACTCTGTACCTACATACAGATCTCTTTTATTATATATGTCAGGTTTTGTCGATAATCAAAGCTATTCAGTTTGTGAGATTTTACCTTTATTTGCCTAAAAAAAATAAATAAATCCTTAGAATAAAATTATGTATAGCACTGATGGAGTAATTAATGACACTAATGGGAATAGAAATAGCAAAATTTTAGTTTCTTTATAATTTAAGAAATACCAGATTTAGACAGAAATGAAATCTCCAGTGAGTTCTTTGATTACTTAGAGACCAAGTGACATGGTAATAGTTATATTACACAGTCTCTCACCAGTTTGTTAGGCACAGATGAGATTATTAAATTAAGATGTTTGGGCAAACCGTTTTAAGAAAATGGTAAAGTAATCGGAAATGGCAACTATTATAGGTAGGCTGTGTTTTTACTGACTGGTTTCTTCCATGGATCTTTCAAGTGTTCATTGGTGTTTTCTAACGATAAAAGGAAAGAATGTATATGAAAACACTTTGTAATTGTACAATCATATGAAAGCAAGTTTCTATGCCAAGTCCACATTTTCCAGTTGGCTTTCATTTACAAAAGACAAATAGGTTAAATCAATTCAATTTTAAATTTTGAAATGGAGAAAGAATATGGTCTAGTGCTTGTATCTAGAGAAATGGTCTAATGCTTATAATATTGGCAGAAAGTGTTTGGATCCTCTTGGTTATGGGATAATGGTAGCTTGGGAGTTTGTTTTTTTCATCTTCTTAACTTGTAAACTTGACTGACACCCCCTTTTTCCCATTTCACCCCACTCAGTCTGCTGAAATTCCCCAGGTTTATGCTTCTTTCCCAGTAAAATTTCAGTTGTGTAAAAAAAGTCCATAGATTAAAGATGCATGCTTTTAATGCCTTTGTGTCTGCCATCATGATTTTCCAAATAGTCTAATACACTTAGTGTACATTAGAGTTAGTTTATGACCCTGTCTAATGTAATGACATTTGGAGGCTTTTATTCTCTGGAAATTTGCTTCTTAAATGTATTCAAGATCCAAGACTTGCATGGAAATGGGTGTTTGGGGAGAGTTGTGAAGGATATTTTTGCCTGCACAAGTATAAAATCAAAATTTAATTGAAGCCACGATACCAGTGTCATATTTTGGGCTTATTGCCACTTGAAACCATGTGTAGATGCTGTGGTCTCCAAAACATATTCAGTCCTGATTAATGAAGGGAGGCAAGACAGATGGAGTGGTAACAACTAAATATTTAGAAACCTCCTTAATTTTGCTAATAAAACAGTGCTGAAGATGGGAATGAAATCGCAGTTTTGCCTCTGCTGAGATTTTTCAGATCTGGATGGTTCTTAAGAGACTAGCCCTCAGCTAAAGCCTTTCTGGCCTTAATTTGGGAAATGCAACTTGATGAATGATTTTTTTTTCCCCTGAAAATTTTATTTAAAGGGATAAAAAAACCACAGCTTCATGATGAAATTGAACATAAAAGGTTACGAACATATGAGATGTTAATCCATAGCAGTGTCAGCATCAGCAAATTGAAGTCTTTGAGTTCCCAAGTAAATATAAATTAATTGTTAGTTCAAATCAAGCCCTTGATTTCTGATTCTAGCATTTGTTACCTCCCTGGCTTTGCGGTGGTGGTTGTAGTTGTTGGGTTTTTCCCTGGCTTAACTCAAATGCCGTTTTATGGTGGGGATAATTGTGATGTATAATGTGATTTCATTCCTACCTATTCTTCCTATCGGTACTACATAACAAACCCCCTCTGTAGAATCAAGACCCTATTTTGCCTTTAAAGTAACCCACCATGTTTCAAGCCAATTGCTTGAGTTAATGAAGAGTCTAAGCAATTGAACTTTTCCTTGTTTAATTTTGAAACACTTTCATTCTTTAAAAATAATATAGGATTTTCTAGTCTTTCTTTCAGAGCCCTTTTCTTTTCCTATTTCCCTAAAATCTTAGTCCAGTGTAAACTACTGAATCCTGTTTGTGTGGACTGACATAACATTAGGTTCTTATTAAAATGAATTTTACATTTAATGGGTACCTCATGGATGGGGAGCCTTTTGTAAATCAATATCAGACATTCCCCCTCTTCTGCCTTCCTCATAGTACTGAGTATAGATTCTCCAGTAAGCCGAAAAGTAATCTGACAAAGGGGTTCTGTACTTATACCTCTCTTTTTTTTCCTCAGGTATTAGTTACAATTTACTGGCTTGGGAAGGCAGCGAACAGCTGCACAGCATACAGTGGAACCACACTGAACCTGAAGGAGTTTGAAGGATTGTTGGCACAGATGCGAAAGGTAACTAAACTCTTCATCTTTGGCTTGGGAGGGCTGTTAAAGGATGAAAAGGAGCAAGCTCAAGTCTCCTGTATTTGGAAGGGCATCCCAGTTCAGGGTTGCAGTATTTCATGGAGACACAAATGTTTCAGACATGTGCAAACCACCATGTTTTAAAATTGATTTAAATCTTTGCCATATGTATCCCCCGCGTACCTGAATTGTCCAACCTTCACATCCAAGAGAATTGAGTCCAAGCAGATCTGATTCAGACTAGAGTTGTCTTTCGCTGGCTTGGGCAAATTTTGACAGTGCTAATTTGTTTTTAGAAGGAAACCATTTGATTAAAACAAATTTTAGAGAAAATGAAAACATTTTGCACTTTAATTTTAAGTCATTTTATTCAGTCTTTATAACCAATGACATAGTATGTAGAAATCTGGAGAAACTAAAAACGTTTTGTTTCCATTTTCATCATTACAACTATGACAAAGTAATGAGTTGGATATTGAAAAGACAATTCAGCAGCCTAATATAATTGTCATTGTAGAGTATACTTATTAATTTAATTTGGTTCAATTTAGAGAAAAAATAAATCTTTTTTTTTTTTTTAAGTCTGAGTGAGGGAATTTTTAAAAATGTAACCCAAATTTGTTTTTATCTTGAATTATATACACAATAACTTATGAGATCTGCTAACAATGTTTCCCAGTAAAAATTCGGTTGAAGCTGCTTTGATGTACAGATAAACACGGTTTTAATTAATAACATACATTTATATACATCAAGGGTTTATATGGTTAGGAGAATATGTTAGGGGTTTTCAAAACCAGATTGATTACAATACTTCTTGAAACGGAGATACTGGAATGCATATATTAAGTTACATCTGATGGTTTTAGTGGGATAAGAAACAATAATAACAGTAATGCTAACTGACCTTTCATAGCACTCTATGCAAAGGTATGCAAGACATATTATCCCAGTTTTGCCCAGGCTGAGAGGTGACTAACAGTGTCTTTTAATAAAGATGCATTTTGAACCTGGGTCTTTTTCATTTTAAGTTCAGTGTTCTGATCACCTTTCCATCCCGTTTCTCAGACTCTGACAGCACTTAGGAAGTCTGATTCTTAGTTCAATGTTGTACTTGTCTGGATAACTCATCTCATACAATAAAGCATTTCCTGAATTTGACTAGTGTCCCATCTCTCAAAGTGTGCATTAATCTTCAAAATCTCCCACATTCACCATTTTATACTAGCTCTAGATTTCCATACTAGGAATGAACATAATCAGTAGTAGTTACATAGTGTATTGAGGTTTTAAGAGAGCTGTTTTATCTGAAGGAATAAAATCAGGCTCAGAACAGGTTATAAAGGTCGCATAGACCAGACCATTGATTAACTGATCGATTGAGCCTCATTCTCTCAAGGCAAAATTGCAGTAGCCATTCATGTACTTCATCTTACAATTCTGATCTGCTTGAATGCTTCAACTTGGAAACAGCTTTCCTTTCCTTAAGCATTCTGGGTCCTCACATGGTTCATTATATTGGTGTGGATACCGGCTTGACTTTAGCCAAAGAGCCCAAGAACCTCAACTTCTCTGGTGGCAGAGAATTATTGGTTTGTGCCACTTACCTTTTTGTTTAATAACTCAAGGCTAATTCAGCATGTCACATGTCTTCATATAAGATTAAATTGTTTTAGTCTACAGAAAAATTAAAATAATTAATAAATTAAAAGTGATACTACTGTCATTTTTGCCACATTAAAATTTGTCTGTAATTTTAAAAGGAATACAGGAAAGCATTTTACGACAGATATGTTTTAATTACTTTAATATTTTCAGCACCTGTAATTTTCTAGAATTACAGATTTAAGGCTACAAGGGATTTTCATACTCATGTAATTCAAGCCTTTCATTTTACAAATGAAGCTACTGAGCCCCAGAGAGTTAATAGTGTTACAGAAGAAGTAAATATCAGGTAGAATTTGAACTCTGATTGTCTGACTCAAGGCAACATTCTTTCCTCTGTGTTGTAATGTTCCTGAGGATTTCCCTTTTATTGTTGTATTTATCTGTTTATTTTTGTTAATTTATTGTTGTATTATTGTTGCATTTATGCACAGCCCAATCCCTCCATACCTTTGTAGAAGAATGAATGAATGAACAGACATATGGCTCAACTTGGAATCATGAATATCTCCAGCCTTAACTAGGCTGGTTCTTGGAAGACAGATGGGCAGGACCAGGTCTGAGTGTTATGCAGATTCAGCCTGTGTAAATATACTTACATGTGTCTGTATGCAGGCACGTATGGGGAACGCCTAGTACAAGGGGAGAAAAGCTGGCAGTAGCGGGGGGCTGGGAGAGTGATCCTGGCTTTAGCCTTTTAGCAGATTGTTTATTCTCTTTGCACATTCTGGGCACTTGGGATGGCAAATGAGGACTTAAACCTGTGCCCTCTTATTCCCAAGTTGGGAATTCTTTCTCTTCTGCCCTTCAATAGCAGGAAGGTATCTGGGACCCCATCGTAAACCGGCGTCGTCCTGTTGGGCAATCGGGGAGCAAACGCAGTCCTCTGACAGGACTTCGGTAGGAACCTGTGAAAAGTTTGACTTGTTTCTGGAACCACACACATCGATTTCTGGCTGTAACACAAGGCGCTCGCTCTGCTTTAGATTCCGGGGAAGGGTGCCGGCCAAGGATGACTACAGGGGCTAAGTTTTTGGTTTTCGAATGGGCCACGCTGCTCCGTTTCCAGTTCCAGAACTTGATCCAAGATTTCTGCTCTTGGCTTGCATGCAGTCATGAACATAGCTGACTTTTGTACTGTTTTTCTTTCCCATAACTAGCTGTGTGAGAGCAGATGGAGCTCAAAGTAACCTATTGACTTTCTTCCCCCGCTATCCATTTTTCTTTCTCCTCTAGTTGGGGGAGAGGTATTTGGATGGTCCTCCTGATATTTTTCCCCTTGAAGCCCATTCTAATAGTGAGATGCCAAATAACTGGGACTGGGACTACTTTTGACAGCTAATTTTAGATGGGGTCAACAATACCTACGTTTTTATGGTCAACTACTGTCAACTTTGAATATTTTGCAGTGGATTACCCCTAGTGTATCTTAAGTGACTAGTAAATAGCACCAATCTAAGAGAAAAATGGAGGCAGCAGAGAGAAAAGAATTTGGAGCTCAAATCCTTAAAAAGTGAATATTAAAAAGGATACTGGGAAAATAGAATAACTGGCATTATTAGGTAATTAAAGGCAATGGAAAAATAAATATTTTTATTTGTTAAGTTTTTTACTGATGTCATTTTTATATCAACATTTTTCCTCTAGTATCACTTCTCTTATCACTTCAAAGAAATATTATATATAACAAATAGTATATATATATATATATGCAATTTTTTTTTTTTCTGAGGCACTTGAGGTTATGTGACTTGCCCAGGGTCACACAACTAGGAAGTGTTAAGTATCTGAGGTAAGATTTGAACTCAGATCCTCCTGATTTCGGGGTTGGTGCTCTATCCACTGCCATCTAGCTGCCTCAACAAATAGCATTTTTAAGCACAAAAAAAAAGAGGGGAAAAAAATCAGCACAACTGGTCAATACACTTAAAATGTCAGAAAATATATATGCTGTATAGAACACTTGTGGACCTTCTCCCTCTCTACAAAGGGTTAATATATAGCAAACAGTATTTTTAAGTACAAGAAATAGGGGGAAAATCAGCACAACTGGTCAATACATTTAAAATGTTAGAAAATATGTGTGATGTGCAATACTTATGAACCTTCTACCCCTACAAAAGGGTGGCATTGGATTTTTAATGTTTTTCTTTGAAGCCATTCTTGTTTTGTTTTGTTTTTTATAATTTTGGAATATTCGCTTAAAACTTGTTGAGAAGGTTATATTTATTTCTTATAAATAAGTACTTTAAAATATTTAAAATTGGAAATCATGTTGGAAGTGACAATTCACTTTCTCCCTTTGATATAGGTCATTGTGTTTTGAAAAGTTTTTTTTCATTAATCATATTTTAGCCTTTGGAAACAAGACTTTGGCTTTTGCTTTTAAACTTTTTTTTGAATGTTGTGCTGATTTTTTTCCCTCTGTGCTTAGAAATACTAATTGTTTTATATATATAAATATATTTCTGTGGAACGGATAGGAAAAGAGATACTGGGGGGATGAATGGTGATATTTTTAAATGACTTCAGTAAACACCTTTATTTTTATTTAACATATATTTATTTTTCCCTCTTTAATAGTATTGTGTTTTTTTCCAATTTTATGTAAATACAGTTTTCAACCTTCCCTTTTAAAGACTTTGAGTTCAAATTTTTTTTTTCTCCCTGCTAGCTCCATTTCTCTCTTAGGTTGGTGCTATTTATGAATCAGTTTGTAATTATACTGATCATATAATTTTTTTTCACCAACATGAAAATGGTGATTGCCATCACATTCTTAGATCTTAGATCTTAGATCTTCTCTGTTTGGGATTTAGTACTTCTACTTGGAAAGATGTCGTGTCTTCTTGTCTTACTGATTTTGGCCAGTCATCCATTATGAGAATTGTAGAAAAACAACAGACAAATACGTGCATATTGTATTTTAAAGTATCAGCAAAGAGTATGAAGGAACAAATGATCATTTTCCATTAAAAGGCACATTAAATGATGCTAAACCAATAAGAAGCCAGCTTTTTAGTCACAAGCTTAATTTCCTCCAATTGCTAATATTTTTTCCCATCGACTTGAACACAAACAGTTGCACACAGTGGACACATCAGCAAAGTGGCTGAGTTTGCCTAGTATGTGGCAGATTTTCTGAACTTTTGTCACTGTATTGTCCCCAAACTGCTTCGTGGAATCCTGCCCTGTTTTTCCGACCCCCCCTTCCTTTGGAAGAAGCTTCTTTAAAGGGACTTTCCTCTGGCCCCAAGGCTTGGCAGCTCAGCCCTCATCTGTGAAGGAGTCAGAGGGTGCTAATATTTCAGTCTTGCCCTTTGCATGTCACCCACTCTTTCTTTTAGTGCAAAGCCTTTGTCTGTCGAGGCGCATTGCGGCTACCCCCAGCATCCTCCTAGGCTGAGATGGGAGCGGTTATGGCTCGTCCAGAAGGTGGTCACTGCAGCATCCTTGGCTGTTGTGGGCTTGGAGCCCTGCTCCCACTGCTGCCTGACTCTAGATCGGGTTGAAGAACTTTTCACATCGCTTATTCTCTTTTCATTCCTGTAGTGTGGGAGGAGGACATCTTGAAATGAATTTGTAAGCATCTCCAGAAATTCAGAGTTTCACATTCCAGACTCTTCAGCTTCGAAAAGGCCAATCTATGAATGTCTGATTTTTAAGTGACACAGTCTGGGAAATGGAATTGGGGGGGGGGGGGGTTGGTTAAGAAATTAAATCGAGGTTTATCTTTGAATGACCATAGTTATTTTTGTTTTCCTCAGCCTGGGCTGTTGTAATTAATGCTAAGACATTGGCTAATACAAGGGATTTATTATAACACGAGGGTGAGGATGGCTTTGACTGACCTTTCTCTCTGCTGGAGTTTCAGTGTTTTAGTATGTGTTGCTTGTGCTGGAAAGAATTTATAATCACAGGACTGTCAAAGACAACCATTGTTCTCACTGCTCTGAACATGTGGGTCAGCTCCAAGTGCTTTCATATCCCCCCAGAGCCAAGAGCTGGCAAAGGGGGAAGAGCAGGACTGAATTCTTCTGAGGCATCGGGAGAAGCCTTTTGCATATTTTTCATTGCTGATTGCCTCCGAAAGACATCTCTCTTTCATAACAGGAATTTCCCTTCGAGGTAGAGGGAGAGTGGGAGCCTGCTAGGCTAGGAGGGATCTCGCCTGGTTGATTCCACGGCATAAACAAGTGCTTGCCCGCCATCAGCCACATATAGCGTCCTGTGGCTGAGCAAGCAGCTTCTCTCTATTCTAGACATGTAGCTATGGACTCCGAGAAACGAATCCAGGTGAAAGACTTAGTTCTGCCTTTCTCTTTTCACTTGCTCATCACCTCCTGTCTCTTGTCATTTCAAATGAGCTGATGCTCTTTGGTCTTAATCCTTTGTGAGATTTAAAGATTGGATGGTGTGTGTGTGTGTGTGTGTGTGTGTGTGTGTGTGTGTGTGTGTGTGGTGGGAGGGGATTCGGTTGCTTTGGAAATTTCTTATTTAAAGTATCGATTATAAATTATGCTGCATGTGCAGCTTCTCTCTATTCTACACATGTAACTATGGACTCCAAAAGACAAATCCAGGTGAAGGACTTAGTTCTGCCTTTCTCTTTTCACTTGCTCATCACCTCCTGTCTCTTGTCAATTCCAATAAGCTGATGCTCTTTGATCTTAATCATTTGTGGGATTTAAACATTGGATAGTTAGTGGTGTGTGTGAGAGAGATTGGATTGCTTTGGAAATTTATTGTTTAAATTAAATGTGTGTGTGTGTGTGTGTGTGTGTGTGTGTGTGTGTGTGTGGTGTGTATGATGGGAGGAGATTGGGTTGCTTTTGAAATTTATTATTTAAATTAAAATGTGTGTGTGTGATGGGAGGGTATTGGGTTGCTTTGGAAATTTATTATTTAAGTTAAAATGTGTGTGTGTGATGGGAGGGTATTGGGTTGCTTTGGAAATTTATTATTTAAGTTAAAATGTGTGTGTGTGATGGGAGGGTATTGGGTTGCTTTGGAAATTTATTATTTAAATTATTTATTACAAATTATGTGGTATGTATGTTTATAGTGGTGAGAACTCAGACAGAGGAGACAGAATGGGAGGGAGATTATCAATAACTTGAAAGTGGTCCTCTCATGGAACCCTCACATTCTTACATCAGATAAAGGACCATGACCCATGAATGTATCATTTGTAGAGACTACAGAGATTTGGACTTCTTTAGTTTTTGTGACTTCTTTTTTATTTTTTGATAGGAAACCGATGACATTGAAAGCCCCAAACGCAGCATCCGAGACAGTGGCTACATAGACTGCTGGGATTCAGAGCGTAGCGATTCTCTTTCTCCTCCCCGGCATGGTCGAGATGATTCTTTTGACAGTTTGGATTCATTTGGCTCCCGTTCCCAGCAGACGCCCTCCCCAGATGTAGTCATCAGAGGAAGCAGCGATGGTGAGTTGCTATTGCTATTCATTACATGTCTCGGGCTTAATTTGTTGTCGGGGAGCTGGATTTTAGCTTTTGTCTTAGGGATGACCTAGCCGGGTAATTCTATAATCGGTAGATGAAAAAATATTTGGGGATAAAAAGGGAAAAAAAATGATGTTTGAGTGATGCAAGATTTTGATGATCTTGCCAGAAGTTGGTTTGAACTTTGCCTCAGTTACTGTATGTGCTATTGGAAAATGTATTACATCAGAGTACTGAACTATAATTTATGAAACCTTGGCTCTCAGGGATTCAGCAAAACAAGATGCTGAGCAGACTCATTAACTCGTAAACTTTCCCAAAGGTTAATGTACTCTGGGTACCTGTAGGGGAAGTGTTTAAATGACTATCACATCAGCTATGAAAAAGGCTCAGCGACAAATGAAAATGCACTTTAACAAATTATTACAATCATGATGGAATCTTGAGAGGAGTTCTTTTCAGTAATCTGTCTGATCTAATGGATTGATGAGAAGGTTCTGTAGTTATTAAGACAACAGTGGATCACATAGCAAATTTGTACGTTTATTTCCAGAACACATCTGATTTAGATAAAATTGATTTTAAAATCACCAGCCAAGAACATGGTCTAAATTTTTTAAAATAGTGACTTCCTGTTGCCTAATTCAGCTGTATTCCACATTCTCCACAATTCCTTTATTTCATACCTGTTCATGGCCTTTACTCGGCATAGACTAGTTGGTGGAGAAACACCTATTAAAATGGTCTTGTATTTGTACGTACTGTGTGTTGTTGCTTCTGAAACTCATAGCTATGATTGGGGATCTAAAACAGCTTTTCTATGGTCTCTTTTCTTCAAAATTCAGTGCTGGGATTCTATGATCTCTCTATACAGTGTTTCCCTCAGTGTTTAGCCCAGGGTCACCTTTCTTGATTCCTCTCTCCCCCAAAATATATTTTTTTTATATTCTTCCCCAAATTACACTATATTTTGTGTGTATATGTATATACACATATCTCTCTCTCTCTGTATGTGTATATATATATATATATATATATGTGTGTGTGTGTGTGTGTGTGTGTGTGTGTGTGTGTGTGTGTATGTATGTAGCACTGGAAGGGATTTTCCTTTAGCCATCTGGTCAGATCACTCATATTATAGATGAGAAAACAGGGACTTGGATAGGTCAATAATTGGCCAAAGTGGGGGAGAATTTACCCCTAAGATCTTCAGACTCCAAAACAATATAAACTCTTAGTAGACTTGAAAATTTATAGATTTTCAAATAGCTATTTTAATGTCCTTTTCAGATGCTTATTAAATCCAAATTTATCCTATGCCTTTATTTTAGTCATGGATTCAAATATCAACACTACTGGGTCAAGGACAGAGTCTGGTGTATTGTACAAGAGACCTTTCCAATGTGGCACCAATTCATTAATGATTATTCTTTGGGCCTTCAACCAGTTTTAAACACACCTAATTGTGTAGTGTTCCATCATGTGTGACTCTTCATGACCCCATTTAAGCTTTTCTTGGAAAAGATACTAGAGTGGTTTGCCATTTCCTTTTCCATTTTACAGATAAGGGAAAAGGCAAACAGGATTAAGTGACTTGACCAGAGTCACACAGCCAGTGCCCGAGGCCAAATTTGAACCCAGGAAGAGGAGCCATCTTAATTCCAGGCTGGACACTTTGTCCATCGCAACACTTAGACATCCTTTGTATGGCTTGCTTACATTTTGCCATCTTTTTTTTTTTTTCCTAAGAATAGCCTGAGATGATTCACTAAAAGCTAGGTAAATAATAAGCTGTTCATATATACAGCCTTCCCAGATCTTTATCAGTCTAGAAACGTCATCAGAAAAACAATTTGGATTTTTCTGACCTAACTCATTTTTTTTCCTTTCTCTAGATGTTCACAAATGGTCTTTTTAACATCTTGTAGAATTTTACATATAATCTAAGTTAAGCTATTATTAGCCTAGAGTTTGTAGGTTTTATTCTCTTCCCTTTTTTGAAAATGGGGTATTTTGCCCTTCTTCATTCCTACATCACCATTCACATTTTCTTTCAAAGATCACCGATGACTGGACCGTTAATAGATCTTAGAGATTTGGTGATTTGAACTCATCACAGGTAGAGTCTAACTTATTTGGAAGCAACTGTTTTGAACATCAATTCCCTTCTTACAATTTTTGTTTTATCTTTTCTGTTCCAAAAATCATGACTAAGTAGGCAGACTTCAAAATAATTTGAAGAGAAAAAGGACCCCAGGGCCTGAGGGGAACAGAAAGTGCTCCATTGTGGAGTTGATTTGTGAAAACAGAGAAAAGGATTGGAAATTTGTGAAATTGGAGTGAATTTGTGAGTGGAAGCATAGGTGACAGTAAAAATAAGAACCAAGATGCTGGGTTGGGTGAAAGTGTAGTTGGAATGAAGAATTTGTGAAGGGACCATTGCCAGTAAGGCTGAGAAGAAAGACTTGAGCCAGATTGTAAGATGACTTTACATATCAGGAAGAGAAGTTTGAATTTTGGACTAGACATAAGGGAACCATTGAATAATTAAATTACCTTATTAAAGTCATGCCTTAGTAATCACAGAATCTTAAGAGTTTGAAGCACCTTCAAAGGCCATCGAGTCCAGGAATTCTTGAACTTTTTATGTCATGAACCCTTCCTTTGGCCAGATAGTAGAGTCTGTGAGTCCCTTCTCAGAATGATGTTTTGAAATGCATAAAATAAAATACACAGAATTGCAAATGTTAATGAAAATAAAAGTATAACATTTCCCCAGACAAGGTCACAGCCCTCCCGAAATCTCTCCACATATCCCAGTGATTTGAAGATCCCAGATTAAGAACCCCTGATCTAGTCTAACTTTATCTGATTAAGATGTACTTCTATAGTATCCCGAGAAGTGGTCATCCAGTTCCTGGATGACCTCCCCATGGAAAGAGAAACCTACTACTTCTTGAGGCAATCTGTTCTACTTCTGGATAGCTTTGATTAATAAAAGGTTTGTTTTCCCCTATGCATTAAGCCTAAATGTCTTTCTTTATGACTTGCACCAATTGTTCTAAGTTAGACTGAGTGCTGTTGTGTCCCCTCTAAATCTGTTCTTCACCCTTCACTTTCTCACCCTGCTAACACATCAGCATAGAATTGTCCACTATTTCAGCTGGTTATGGCTTTAGTTTCTTATGTGTCTACATCAGTTTCTTCAAACTTCTCAAATTTTTTCCTTCCTGATAGAATTGTTTCTGCATTAGAACTGGTTTCCTGAGAGATTCTGATCCCTTGGGTTTCCCTGTAGAATTTTAGAGAATGGAATATATTCTATCCACTGCGTCCCTCGATTCTTTGATATCTGTTCTCCCACCTGTGGCAAATGTTAGTCTACAACTAGATTTCTTTCTCTATCACAAATTTTAAGGTACCATATCTCCTTTCTTCCCCCGTATTATTTTTACTCTAACAACTAGCTCTTTTTAAATCTAAAACAGAAGTTTCCCTTAGTAACTTATCCATATTTTGAATGAGGATGATATGTTGGGTAGATAAAGAAATAATCAATTGTTTGCCTCTAGCATAAAGAGAAAGCCCTAGACTATTTGGATAATTGACTATAACTATCATTGCTTTTGTGCACATCCATGCAGGTTTATGGTTTATTTCCTGAACTCATTTATTGCTTCTTTCTGTCTCTATGGTCTCTGATATACCTTAGTTATTTTTGGTTTTGGCTCTTTTTCTTCACCCTTATGTTCTTCATTATGATCTCTCCCACTCCCTTTTCTTATATTTTCTCACATAATTTTTGTTGTTTTTGTTGGAAGTAGAAGGAGGAATTGGAAGGAGTTGGGAACTGTAGCAAACGTAACGTATAACGAAGTTGTGAGTACAGTGACTCTACTTGTAATGAGATTATATTCTGAAGGTGAAGACAGCAAGTGTGTGTATGAGAGAAGGAGGAGGGGCACTAATTAACAATAATCTAGGCAAAAAATGATGAAAATCCGAGCTAAAGTTGTTCTTGTATAAGTAGAAAGAAAGAGGCAAATGCAAGAGATATAGCAAAGAAGCAGCTTTGGCTTCTTTGTCAACTAAATGCATAGGTATGATGACATAGAATAGTGAGGAATCAAAGCAAGACGTGACCAGAGCCTGAATTAGGGTGATGGTCATAGGTTGACATAGGAGAGAATCTGTGGAGAAAGAAAGGACAAGTTTTGCATCTTATTAGTGAACAGCCTTCCCAGGATAATTAATGTTTAAGAATATTTATCTTCCTTGAGTTGTGCTCAGAACAACGTCACAACAAAACTGGAGGTTGGGAGGAGCTTTTTCAATACGTCAACAAGGACTTATTAAGTGCTCACTATATGCCCAGCATTGTGCTAAGTGCTTGATGATACAAAGAAAGGGGAAAAAACAACCCCATGCTGTCAAGGCGCCCACAGTCTAATGAGGGAGATGACGTGGAAAACAATCATGCACAAAAAATTTACTTTTGGATAAATGGAGATAATCACCAGAATGAAGCCATCAGCGTTAATGAGGAGTGAGGGGACTTTTTGTGGAAGGTGAGATTTCTAGCTGGGATTTGAAAAACCAGAGAAAGCCAGGAGATGGAGATGAGGAGGTGGATAATTCCAAGCATGGGGACAGCAAATAAAAATGCCCAAAGTCTGGAATCGAATATGTGTCTTGTAATGGCAAGGGAGCCACTGTTGCTGTATCCAGCTGAAACTCTGTCCCCACAGGTTAGTTAGATTTGCCTGAGCTTGGTCTCTTGATATCTTTCATATAGCCCTGTCTCTGGGAGTGTGAATTTGACAGTTGTATGCAACTTATATGTAAATAAGAAATCCTGTACTACTCGATTGGCCGCAATGATGGCCAATCCGGGAATGAAACTCTCCTGAACCAGTTGCCCAGGACTATAGATTGCTAAGAATTGCTAAGATGCAACTTCTCATTATTATTTTTTTCCTGTTGACATTATCTGCTGTTACAAATGACCGTCATGGGTCCTTTCCAGCATATTCACAGATTTGGCTTGTATGATTAAGGTGATATTCTAGAGCAGGATTTTAGGACTGCTTAGTTGCCTCAATATCTCTCTTATTTGTTGTCTAAGTGTTTAAGCTCAAATGATCTTCTATCCTATTGCATCCTATTTTTTAAACCTTTATTTTAAAAAAATAGAGATTTTGTTACCTCTCTCGGTAGTCCATTCCAACAACTAACAATTTTCCAATAATAACTCTTGGAGAAATTCTGGCATCGAACACATTTCCTCATGCCATAATTTGTTTCCTCTCCTTTTTCTCTTGGGAGACTTGGGAGTAGTTGATCAACTGTCCATCAATTCTTTGTATGATGATGTATCAAATACTTAATGACAACTTTAATTTTTAGAACTTTTAGTACTATGCTGCTTTTAAGTACCATCGCTCTAGTGATGTAGTAATCTTCATTGCTAATTGTTTTTGACATCAAATAAAACTCTTGTCTTTTCAAAATCCTCCACAGTTGGGCTCCACCAGATCTCTCCAAAACTTACTTCTTTCTCATGCCTTAAGATAAGCCTTATCTTCCAAAGCCAAGCAGATCTCTATACTGTCTCTTCTACATCAGTGGGTATCCCTACTTTTGTTCCTTTGTTCTGACTGTTCCTACTTTCTGAGCCATCCACATTCGTTGACTACAATTACTTAAGTTTTTCGTGTTCTTTAAGAACTATCTTGAAGCCTTTATGTACTGATGTGCACTAATCTTTCCCTTCTTGGGACTCTCGTTGCTCTTGAAATCTGCTTCTTGTTTCCATATTAGTTTATTTTGCTTGTTAAATATTTTATGTATATTCATGTCTTATGACCCCCAATTAATGACATTCCATCTATTTAATACCACAAAGGCAAAAGAGTCTTATTTTTATATTATTTATATCCCACATAGTGCTTGACATATCAATAGTGGATAATAACTAAATAAATATAGTTGGCTGATTAATTCAATCTTTGAGGTAAAAGAATCTATAGAAATAGAAATGACCTAAAAAAAAAATCTTTATCTTATATCATTATAATGACCATACTTGAAAAAATTACACTCTTCTCTTCATTAAGAAGAAAGGACATTCTCTTCTCACTGGACTATGGATGTGATGTATTGCAAACTCTATCATTCCAAGTATTGTTTGGTTTATCTTAATGGGATTTTTTTTTAAATCTGCAAAAAAAAATGTCCATTAGGTATAGAAATGATTATAATTTGAAATGAATGTGATTTTAAAAGATGACAATGAAATAAAAATGTAAACATTGTGATAGTAGCAAAAATAATCTCTCTAATAATTTTGCTACTTATTAAAAAATCTTACTGTTTGGATATTCAAGCTTTTTATTATTATTATTATTATTAAACTGGGGGCTAATCCTGGTACCAATACCAGAATATACCCATTTATATTGATATTTTATAATAAGTAATTGAGAAATGAGAAATAAGTAATTGAAGAAAAAACCTGTACTCTCACAGTCTTGAACAAATCTCTTTAACGACATAGAAACTTGTCATTTTGAAAAAAGTGGCTTGTTTAAGCTACTCCCCCCAATGATTATCAATACTTTTCCTCTCTTACCTAGGCAGAGGAAGTGACTCAGAATCTGACTTGCCTCATCGAAAGCTTCCAGATGTAAAGAAGGATGACATGTCAGCAAGGAGGACTTCTCATGGTGAGCCGAAATCAGCAGTGCCTTTTAATCAGTACCTCCCCAACAAGAGTAACCAGACAGCTTATGTACCTGCACCTCTGAGAAGGAAGAAAGCAGAGAGGGAGGAGTATCGAAAGAGCTGGAGTACTGCAACCTCACCTCTAGGTGGGGAGAGAACTTTCAGGTAAGCCCAGTCTTTCATCTTTCCCTTTTCCCTTTCCCCTTTCCCTTTTCCTTTTTCCCTTTCCCTTTTCCCTTTCCCTTTCTCTTTTCTCTTTTCTTTTTCCCTTTCTTTCCTTTTTCCATTTCCCTAACTTTTCGTATTCCTCCACCCGCCCCTGATCTGAAATAAGTTCCATTACTGAACATACTTCAAATTATGTCAATTTTAGTCTGGTCACAGCAGAATCATGACTCTAGCATGTGATATTTGTCTTATTGACCCAGACATGGAAGTTTCCATTCTGGCCACCAAAATCTACTGGTCATAGACCCTTGTCTGGCATCTTACAAAGAAACTGCCTTCATGGAGAGTCAGGTTAAGTGCAGTGAGGCTGTTCTATGGGCAATTAAGGAGAAATCTGGGAGATTTTTCTTGTAAAGTTAAACATAGAGGAAATAATGATCAACTGTCAGGAACTTTGCATCTCCAATTTGGAGGAATTGTCTTAAGCAATTTGTTCTTTATCCCTATTTTCAAAATTTGTGTTTAATACACCTTTACCTTTGTGCAGCAGTTTACACTTTGAAAAGCTTTCACCTACCTTATTGCATTTGATGCTCATAGCACACGATGAAAAAGTTAAAACTGTTATTTTCGTTTTCCTTTTACATCAGAGGCAATTGATTCTTATAGAGGCTGTGATTGCTTTTTACTAACTGTGATTCAGATCCAGATCACTTGGCCCCTTCCTCCTCCTCACTCCCTCATTCGAGTGCTCTTTTTAGGATAAATTGTACAAAACCTTTCAGATAACTGTAGTTATTGAATGTTATCCATCTAATTGTTTGGTTTACTATTGTGTAAACTTTGAAATGGAAATGATCTTACTATATAATAAAGGTAATACATTTTGTATGGTAGTGGAAAGCATTTGGAATGGTATTTAAAAGTTACTAGAATGATTACGTATTATATTAACTGTTAAGAAAGGCTTCGATTTGATAATTGTCTGGATTTTTTCCATTAAATTATTAGGTTAACTGTATGTCCTTTCTTTATATTTGATGAATTATGACTTTTCATTTTGAGAAGCTAAGATTAATTTTTAACAACTAAGAAAGATCTCATATTTGGTCTCAAGTCAACCATCAGTATGGCATTTCCAGTTTTGGTAAACTGTATCGTACAACTCAATAGCTACCCAGAAACCATAAAGGAGGAAGAACAAAATGAAGTGGGGGCTAATGGTGAAGAGGTGCAGGCTGCCCCATCGGATCCTAACGGAAAGCCTTCAGATCCAGGGTTAGAACAGAATGAGCAGAATGGTAAGGAACAGTCTCTTCCAGAGAGTACAAAAGAAATGGTAGCACAGAAAGCCACCCAGAAAGAGCTTGAAGAGATGAGAAAACGCAGAAGTCTGGAGCAGGCTGGTATCAAGATCTTGCCAGCCTCACGGCGTTTTGCCAGGTTAGCTCTGTGATTGCTGGAGACTCATGCATGGCTTGTGATTTGAAATGTGTTGACGATGGTTGGCGTCCATTCTTTAATTTCTCTCTTCATGACTTTCCCCTCCCAAACCTGCTTCCCCCGGCTGAAGTGGTGGAAAAGAAAGCGGCTGTTAAGTGTCGGCTGTTTCTCTGCTTACTGGTTGAGTATTTTAGTTGAAAAGGAGTGACCCCTCGAGTGGGCTTGATAAAGGGTGACTATTGCTCAATGCACTTATTGCAATTGAATTTCATCATTCCAAACTACCATGCCATGGTTTCTCTTAACTTGCATCAGTGCATTTTTATTTACCCTTCTGTTATTGCTATTTTGTCCATTTTTCTACCAATTTTAAATGGCTCGTATCCAGACATCATTAGGGGAATGGTCAGTGTTACCAGCTGGTGGGGAAGATTTTATGAAGGATGGCTAGTCCTTCTTTACTAATAATCCCTTGCCTTCCGCATCTCAAATGGCTAGTAAATAATTCTGTTATGGCAGCAGCTCCTGTGAACACAGCACACTAATTGTCGGCAGTTTGGTTTTAACCAGGGGTTGGGGGTGAGGTTAAAGATTTGAGTGGTAAGCTAAAAGTCTGTCATTGGTATCCAGTTATGACTGTCTCCTGTTACATAACAGAGAATCCTGAACAAGCAAAATCAGAGAAATAAGAATATTTTAATGTGCAAATCAGTTTATTTTTCTGAAACAATGATTTATTGTTGAGAAATTGATTTATTTAATAGCCGTGAAACAACATAGAGTCATACAATGACCTCAGTGTTTTCTATTTTTCTATGCAATGGCACACTTACTATGTATAATTATCTTTGATTCACACCAGTCCTGAGTAGAATATATTGACTGTATTCTTAGTCATTTCAAGAAAAATAGATGTCCTCCTCTCTGTGGGAGCCAATAGATAAACATATGTATTACAAATGTATAGGAAAACTAAATAAAACTTGTGTTTAAACATACATACATCATTTATACTTAAGCTCGGATACAAAATAACCAAAAACCGTTCATAATCTTTACATTAGTACACAGTGCAATATGGGCATGCCCATGTTACATGTAACATGCACAACGCAATCTATTATATGTATATGTATTATGACACGGATCATAAAGATAAAACATATATGTGTACACACACTCATCTACATGGTCATACTGTATATGCCCTGTTCTAAGTTCCTAGTTCAGTTGTCCACTTATTTCCAGACCACCGGTCAGAGTTATTGGCTAATTTCTTAGCCCTTTTGCTCCTCAGTTTTCTATATTCATATTATATCACATCACCATCACATCGTTAGAGCATGTCATAACATGTTATAGCATATAATATATTATATGCAGGTGAATGTTTTGTCCCCCACTAGAATGTGGAAGCTCTTTGAGGTGAGGGACAGGTTTGATTTAGATTTTCGAGCGCTGGTCCAGTGCCCTGAGCATAAATTCTTAATGAATATTTGTCAAATTAAATCAACTCTGATGGAGGAGATTTTCGGTTCTACAGATAATATAATTTTAAGTTGAATTCATTGACCTTTGAGCTCTGAAAATTTCCTCCACACCTAGCTTCCTATAATATTCCTATATATACCTTGTTTATATTACCTCTCCTAAGCCTATTCTTGGTCCTCCCCCTGTACTGGAGTCCCTCCCCTTCCCATTATGACAGTCCTTCACCTGTGCTCTGGAATCACTTTTTACTCTTCAGGGACTTCAGGGTCTTACCCCACAGGGCCAACCTATAGTTGACCAGTTCACCGGGAGTATTGTATGTACATAAGCCAGTCTTCTTGCCCCACTATCTTTTTGTCACTTGTGCCCTGCTGATAGTTAACTGGGGACACCTCCCTCATCTGCTTTCTGGGAGCCTTCTCCGGTGCAGCTGAGCCCTCTTGGAAGACAACTGTTCACAAAGTCCACTCATCCCTATCTGGCAATGTTCTTTTGTTCATTTTGTTCTTCCATGATTGACTTTCACACTCCTGAAAGCAGCTGTTTCAGGCTCTCTTCTCAAATGCCCTATTATTCCTTCATATTTCTCTCTCTCTCTCTCTCTCTCTCTCTCTCTCTCTCTCTCTCTCTCTCTCTCTCTCTCTCTCTCTCTCTCTCTCTCTCTCTCTCTTTTTCACTCTACACTTAAAATCTTTCTCTAAGTCATCCCCTTTTTATTCTTATTTGATTCTCTGTAAAGATGTTTTGACTTGATAAGATGCATCAATCTACTGGTGCAGATATGAATCCCTTCCCTGCCAGTATTCCTTGGCAGTTCATCCAGTTAACTCATATTCAATCTCTCCTGTCTGATGCCTTCTTCTCTCCCTAGA
Source organism: Sminthopsis crassicaudata (assembly GCF_048593235.1). NCBI lineage: Eukaryota > Metazoa > Chordata > Mammalia > Dasyuromorphia > Dasyuridae > Sminthopsis > Sminthopsis crassicaudata. Next base: position 31,578,368 of record NC_133622.1, read on the forward strand.
AATATGGCTATGTTTACCCTCTCCACAAAAATCTTTAGCTCAATTATACTTCATCCTTAAGCTATTGTCCTTTATCTTTCTTCCTTTTTCTCATTGCCAGCCTCCTAAAAATAGATTTGTTGCTTTGACTTCCTCAGTCTTTTCAAAGCAGCTTTTGACCCCACCACCACCCTCTCAAAGGTTATTCACAGTCTCTTAACCAATCTGTCTTATGGTTTTGTTCTCATCCTTCCGTCTGGGGAGTGTTGACATCATCGGCCTAGCCCTTCTTACTGGACATTCTCTGTTCCCTTATTTTTTGTGACATTACTTTCCTTGGTTGTGCCTTGTAAATCAGTATCGTTCTCTGGTTCCTTGGCATCCCCTTTCCCATCCCTCCCTCTATCCTAGGCCTTTTTCTTTTCTTCTTCTAGACCAGAGATTCTTACTCTGGGTCTATGAACTTGTGCATTTTAAAATTTTGATAACTATTTCAACATAATGCATTTTCTTTATGTGCTGTGTATTTTACTATAAGCTTTTAAAGGCATTATTTTAAGAAGGAAAAAGAATCTGTCACACATACATACACACAAAGGATTTAAGATCCCTGCTTTATAATTTCCATGGTCCCATGAATTAAAGTATCATTTATATGTAGGTTACTCCCTAATCTAGATAACAGCCTCCTAACCTTTTTTTTCCAACTTCAGGCCTGAAATGTCAATCACCTGCTAACTGGTTTCCATTTGGATATCCCACATGCACCTCAAATTCAATATGACCCAAACAGAACCAATTATCTTTATCTTATAAATGGGTTCTATCATCTTCACAGTGACCCAGATTGGTGTCCTTGGACCCATCTTGGAACTTTTCCTCTCCCTTAACGCACATGTATCCAATCAATGCCTAAGTCCTCTTAATTTTGCCTGGTTTCTCCTCTTCCCATTCATACTAAGAAATTGAGCTAGTTCAGGGTCCTCGCCAGCTTTTGTCCAAGAAATTGCAGCTTCCCTTGGTATCACTTCATATGGCTTTCCATTTTTCTTTCACCCATTTTGTGATTCATTAATAGTTAGCAATTTATTTTAGCATATGTAGGATGCCATTACAAAAAAAAATGAGTATTACAAGCAGGAAGGACTATTGGAATCTAAAAGCTAAAACACTTTAACATGAACATATAAGCAGTATGCTGTATTGGGGAAAGGAGTGCTGGAGTCGCATCTCACCTCACATCCTTGCTATGTTACTCTTTTCACTTTTAAGAATTTCAGTTTCTTCATCAGTTATTTATATTATTCCCGTCATAGGGTCACTGTGAGGAGAAACTGCAAACCTGAAAGCCCTCTATGAATGTCACTTGCCCTTATTCTTACTATGACTATTTCCCTGGGTTACGCATTTGGCCTCTTTGAATTTTGAATTTCAAGTTTGATTTTTGAATCTGTTTCATGAGTGAAAGTAGCACCATGATCTGTTCTAGAATGGCCCTTTATTCTACTTTTCCCAGAGGCCTCCTATCCTACCTTGGGGCGATCACTCCCCTCCCCTGCCCCTCGGTCTGTCTTCTCTATTTCTAGTCTTGTGGTCAGTGATCACACTGAGTTCCCTAGAGATTCCTGCCATCTCCCTGAGGTGAACCCATATGTCCTTACAGTATTCCTTCCTTTCCCTTTCTACAACTATACTCCTCTCTTCTTAGCATCCGATGACTTTGCTTCCTCCTTTCCTAAGATTGGATCTCCTAGGAAGAACTGGTCCTTCTCTTTCACAAGATCAATCCTTCTACTTGTGCCCAATCCCCTCCAAGACTTTACCCCACCTTTTCTCATCTTTTAGTTCTTTCCCTTTATCTGTGGACATGCTCTCCCAGATTTTAAAATAAACCCTTCCCTGTTAATTCCCTCAGACTACTGTCCTATATAACTTCTATTCACAGAAAAAAAAATTCTTGAAAAAACAGGTACAGTCATTGTCTCCATTTCCTAACATAACCACATATCCCACTGATTTCTCAACCCTTTGCAATCTGGCGATGGAGCTTAAATTTAACTGAAGTTTCTCTCTTCAAGGTTATTCATGATTTTTTATTATGAAATCCTGTTGCCTTCTCAGTTTTTATCTTTTCAACTCTGAGAAGTTTTTGACCTTGAAAACTGTCTCTCTCCTACTTCCTTCTGGATAATTTCCCTTCCCCATCCCCCTTGGTTTCAAGAATATTGCTCTGATCCTCATTCTAGTCCTAATTGTTGGACTTCTATTTTCTGTATTCTTTGCTGGGTCTTTTAACCAGTCTACATCAGTACTACTACTATTCAGGACCATAGTTTCTTCTGTCTTTTCATACTCTTTTTGCTGTCATTAGCTCCCATGGACTTAATTATCATACATAACCAGATAACTAAGAGGCTCCCAGATTTATACATTCAGCCTTACTCTCTTTCTTGAACTCACTATCTTTTGAACCTTTTTCTTTCCCTGGGTCTCAAGCTCAGGATGCCCAATATGGAAACATTATTGCCTTTCTCCTCTAGCCTACCTCTCATCAAAACATCAACATTTCTGCTTAGGGTGCCATCATCCTCCTTTCATTAAACTAGTTTGATATTCTCAAGGATATTTTTTATTGATTCTTTTCTCTCATCTATTCCACTTTGCATGGGCTTGCTGGTTGAGTTACCTTGATTCTACCTTCAAAATATCTCTTCTTTCTACTTACACCACCAAACACCCCAATTTAGTCCTCCATAACTTTTTGCCTACAATTTAGCTTATGAGTCTCCTTGTTTTGAATCTCACTCTGCAATTTTTCCTCTTTGTGGATTATTTAGATTCTGAAAGTAAAGTCTGGCCATATCCCTCTCCTGCTGAAATACATTGATTGACTCCGTTTTGTCTCAGTGTAAAACTCTTCAGGAGTATAAACTCTTCAGTAAACTCTTCCACAACACACACTTTCCTTTTCCATAGAATGCACACTATGCTGTTGTTGTTGTTTGTCCTTCATCTTCATTCTCAGAGGAGGCCCTGACATCAGGGAGATGATGCTCTGAGAAGCAAGTGAATTGTGCAGTCATCAGCCAAATCCACCGTTTGAATATTTTATAAGCTTGACAAACTATTCCCCAAAATGTATGTCAGCCCACTCCTTCCTAAACTCTGCCTCTGAGAATCCCTATCTTTTGAAAAGGCTCCTGTCAAGTATTTCTTCTGTTGCCCTCCTCCTTGGAAGTTTTTCTTGATATGTTGAGTTGTTAGTGTTTTCTCCCCTTATAAATTATATTACATTTAATTTTGTATTTAGGTTGTATCCCATCAACCCATTTTAAGCTTTTGAGGCTCAAATTTTTGAGGCTCAAAACTGTTCTGGTTGTGCCTTTGTATCCCCCCAATTCTTTATGTGTTATTAAATGCTTAAAAAAGTGCTGGGTTCAGCAAATTATCCATTGGATTTAAGAAATTTCCTCTTGCCCCTTGTACTTAAGTCAGTACAAGTCTGAAACTCTACATAGGAGTCAGGTTGCTTGGGAGGGAGGAACCCTACCTTTTTGATACCTTGAATTTTTAAAGTGTTTTTTAGCTTTCAAAGTACTATATTATCTATATCTTATTTCATTTTTTGAATAACCCAGTGGGCACGAGGAAAAGGCAGAAAGTAAAGGTAGTCTTCATCCCCATTTTCACATGACATTAGAAAGTCAGGAATTCTCTTCCGTCATTATATATATGTTTTAGAAATATTTTCCTACCAAGGTCTACTTTTATAACTATGCAGAAGTTAGTATTTATTTTCCTTAATAGATAAGCTACTTTCTAATTTCCTTTTTTAGTTCTGATTGATTTACTTTGGTTAGTTTTTAAAAATAAAGGGTATTACAAATGGAGCCAAGAACTTAGATTTTAAGAGGATAAAAGTAGATCCAGGATTCACTTCCTCCAAATTAAAATGCCATGGAGATTTGAGTTCAGTTGCATAGTGTTTCCCATTGGAGAAGTAAACTTTTTTTTTTTTTAACAACTGAATTATAGGTTTCACGTGATTGCACTTCTTTTCTAATTGTTTTCATATGTTTCAGCACTCGGTATTTTTTGCTAGTCTGTGAATCTTCTCAACCACATAGTAATTAATTACAGAAAAAACTCTCCAAGGAACAATAGACATTTAAGGATTCTGTAGAGGAAAAGCAGATGTAGCTAAATGCCAGACACATATTCCTCTAAGTCCTCCCCTTGCCAGATGCCTTTTTCATTGACTATGATCATACTGATGTAGGGAGAACAGTCAGATATAGAATTTGTTCTTTTTCTGTGATCCCTGCTTTCATTGCCTTTGTTTGGGAGTGGGAAGATGGTGACAGTCCCTGTGCTGTCCCAGGCATTCACGTGTGATATCGAAGATTTCAGAGCTGCCTCTTTTTTTACGTGAGGTCCCCTGAGTGTTTGACTTTAGCTTCTTGGTTAATCTACCCTGGAGAGAGAGAACGTCAGCTTTTATTTTTGTCACCTTACACGTAGCACAGTAGCAGCTTAATAAATGTTTGTTGAAGTCAGTATATATTGTCAAGTGAAAGGGACCAGGGGAAATGTGAAGTTTCTCTTAGTTCCATTGAACTCTTCAGGTGTATCAGTCAAGGTCAGGAACTTCAAAGAACAAAGCTAAAGTTTCCCATTAAATGGATCGAATTGGAGAATTTATTGACTACAATCCATACCATTTGGATACGCTCATTCATACAAGAAGGGTTCGAGATTTAATATCTTCTCACTACAGTTCTGAGAACCTATCTTGGCCTGGTTTGGTGAAATGAAGCTAAGATACACATGTACATGTACATACATACATATATATATAATACATGTGTATGTGTATAATATACATGTATGTATATTATATATGTGTAATAATATTTATGTATGTATTGTATATATGTATATTATTGTGTGTATATATACACACACATTTTAATTTATATTTTCATACACACATACACACACACACACACACACACAATATATATGTCCTTGAGCCATCTTGGTCTGGGTAATCAACTAGTTCCAGATGCTCTACAACTCTTGGATGAAATTGTTTAGTCTTCGACAAAAGCTGGTGTATATTCCCATACAAGAGAAGCAAATTCCAGCCTTCTTTCATTGCACTAATTGTGTATAGTTATCTATACATAATTCTAATCTGAATTCCTGTACAGTCAAGGCCTTGGATCTTAATCAGTCCCTCTATATATCCCCCTTCTTCCTCCCAGTGAAGAGGCTTATCTAACTGATCTGAATCTTTCAACTTTGACCATCTTCAAGTTGGATAAGACCCAACTAAAGATTTATGGAAAGACATAGGCAATAATTGCACAGGATGTGAAGTCACATATGAAGGGTTGTGACCTTGTATAAGTTTCTACATAAATGAGATCATGGATATTTCTGAGTTTTCCTGACCATTTGACATGAATACCAGGACAACAGAGGGATATTGCTTTAGATAATTCATCTTCTTACCAACATAAGGCTATCTTTGATTTGATACCATGATTTTATCTTTGAAAATTGGCCTTATGAATTGGCAATGGTAGCTTTTTCGTGTCCGTATGTTGAAGTAAGTTAAACTATTACGGATGTATTTGAAGTTCATTTTTAAGTCACTGGCAAAGCTCCAGTGTCAAAGAATTTTTTACCCATTGTTGACCGCCAGTTTTTACTTAATAACTGCTCACATAATTAGGCATTGCCCAACACTATTCCTAGCATCTCTCTTGACTTTTTGCAAAGTGCAACTATTTAAAGTGAAAACTAAACAAAAAAGCAAAAACGTATCCCTTTCTCTACTTCATAGACTATATACTTTAAATGGAAATTGACTGTTTTTCATTTGTTCTTCAAGTTCTACTTAACAATCCTGGTCTTAGTATAACCTAAACTTTCTCTTCAAGTTGTGGACTTTCGGATTTATTCTCTGTCCCTGGACATCCCAGGTTGTTTTTACTTTTTCTTACAGAACTCTTGCACCTCTTTGCAACAGCAATGCCAATCACTCAAGTGGAAAAGAAAATCAACATTGTACTTTTTCATTCAAAATAACTTTTTTTGCCCTTTTTACTATGAAACATTAGCTCTAGGGGCAGCTAGGTGGTGCAGTGGATAGAGGACCAGCCTTGAATTCAGGAGGACCCGAGTTCAAATCTGGTCTCAGATACTTAATACTTCCTAGCTGTGTGACCCTGGGCAAGTCACTTAACCCCAGCCTCAGGAAAAAAAAAAAAAAAAGAAAGAAACATTAGCTCTGTGAAGGCAAAGAAGTTATTTTAAACCAGTTTCCCAAAGCAGTTGCAAAAATTGGTAATACAATGAATGGTTGATTAAGAGTTCAGGTATTTTAGGTTCTTTCCCCCCCCCTTTTCTAGTCACCTTTCTGCTTTTTTAAATTTCCTCTTTCTATTGTGTTGTGGAATGGCATATTGCACAATGTAGAAAAACCCGTTTCATTTTAATTTGGATCAGTCAGCTTTATGAATAGTTACCCAGATTTAAAAGGGTCCCAAAGAGAGCCCTCTCTCAGAAAAGAATTCTACCATCAATCATTATAGCTCTGTTTTTTAGTTCATTATTTTTAGTTTTCTTTCAAAAGAGAAATATCCTGAAGGGAAAAGCATGGCATTATACCCCAAAGGACAATTATCAGATAACAATTGATCAGGGATCTGTTTGCTAATGCAAAGTTGAAAGCAGATTGGGGCACTGGGTACTTGCTGGAGGATGTGGAGGTGCCACAGAGTAGATACTATATACTATAAACAAAAGACACAATAAGCACTAAACACAACTTTTGCCACATTTTGAGTGTGCCACCAGAATACTGTTTTATTGTTTATTCTCTATCACCAAACTGGCCTCTTTGTCCTAGCATCCTACCATGATTGATTGATTCAATAGATGATCAGCCCCTGAGCCAAAAGGAGCTTCATTTGATTTAAAAATGGCTAAGTCAGAAATGAGAACCTTCATGACTAGACTGTAGTTCTCAAGAGTCAGGAAAATCTAGGCTCAAGTCCAGCCTTTGACACATATTTGTGTGATCCTGTGTCAACCATTTGGAACCTTTGGGAAACTCCTTAAGTTATAAATTACAGACGACTTGTTCATCAGAATGGATGAGCAGAATTTCCTCATTGGAGTTCCTCATAGCATAGAAATCACGGGACATGAGAAAAACTAGGAATGTCATTTGACTAGTAAGAGGACTGTGCTTCTGTTTAATGGAAGAAAGGCAATCCCACATTTGGAGCCATTTAGAACACCCCAGAGGACAGAGTCAAGATTAGCCAGGTGTTAAAATGCAGAGGAGCTGAATAAGTGACTGGCTTAAAACACACACACACACACACACACACACACACACACACACACACACACACACACACACACACACACCTTCAGAAGTCATGCTTTCTGCTCTCCCATCCCTGATTCAAATAACACACAGAGTTCTGTCTGAACTGAGAGTGTTGGGAATGTTTTTAACTAACAGCAGTCTTGAGGGGGAGGTGTTGCCTTTCTGAGCACATGTGGAATTCCGTTTAATTTTGCTCCATTAGTCAAAAGCAAATAAGTGAAGAGAAAGAAACTGTTCCCGACATTATCCTTCGAAAGGAGAATCTTTTCTGAAATGTCAACCCGGTCATGAATCGGAGCCAGAAAATGGCATTGAATGCAGACTTCCCGATCTCGAGAAGGATGACTATGCTGCTCGAAGAGCAAGAATGAACCAGCCTAAAGCAACAGTCCCATTTAATCAGTTGCTGTTTGGACCTTATATAAAAAAAGAATGTGATGGTGGGAAACAGTCCTTAAAAGGAGCATCACCGAAGAAAAATCCAGGATCCTCCAGGTGTGCATTCTTACATGTGCCTTCTTCTGTGAAAATATTTGTACAAAGATATTATTATTATTAATCTCGATTGGCTTCCATTTGTTTCAAATACTCTAGGAGAATCTAGACCCATGAAGCTATTAGGGAAGAGAAGCCAGGAAAATATCCTGTTCATTCAAAGGCATAATTCTACCTTGCCAATTGCCTTTTAGTGTTATGAGAGGAGCTTGGTTCCATCTAGGGCAGGGCTGGAAATCCACATTACTTGTCTCCCAAAAGAGGAATCCCAATCATTATAAGATAAAGACATCAGCAAACCTGCTTGGATGCAGGTGCACAAACACAAGCATATCTAGTACTCCTCTGGTGCACTTCCCCAACACGAGCTCTGCTGCTATGGTTGTTTTCCAGGGCATCATCCCGCCTAGCTAGAAGTGCAGGGGCCATGGTTACAATTCATGGAGGATCCTCTTTGCTCTTCTTAATTTCTTTCAGCTGTTTGTGGGGAAAGATGTGGAGCTTATTTTAAATTACCAGGCCATAGGCATTTTCTGGACTGCCTATTTCCTGGTGAAATAATTTTCTTTAAAATACAAACTGACATTATAAATTAAATTCCTTTCTTTAGTTTTTCTTCCGTGCTGTTTTCCTGAGATGGAGAAAGAAGTCTTGGGGTATAGGAGAATCTAATAAAGGATAGACAGTTTGTTCTTTGGAACTTTTAATTGGACCTGAATACACCAACTGGAATTTTTAAGAAACAAATAAAGACAATAGAACCTAATTCAATGCTTAGTGAACCTGGCCATCCCATTACGGGCAGGATTTATGGTTTATTTGTTGTGTTCTGTCTTGAGGCCTTCCTAACCCTTTGAGAATTGTTGACAGTGATACGAAACTCATTTTACATTCAAGGAATCAGTTAGTCCCTAGTCATCTTGAGAAAAGGGTCAGCATATTGAATTAGGGGAGAAAAGATTTTTCTATTTTCTTCCCCCTTTCTCCACATAGTTTCCATTCCATTCCATATATTTATAACTTTTATTGTCTGTTAACTATCACAATGAATCTGCATTTCTAAAGAACAACAAAGAAAGGGGAGAGGTTTAGGAATGGAGAAAATGCTGTTTGTTATTCTGTGTCATGATTTCCCTCTTTCACCCAGTGAAGATTAATAAAAATGATATTGTTTTCTTGGACCAGACAATAAATTTAGTAGTTCCAAATCATCTTGAAGATGTACATATATGTAGACATTACATGTATGTGTTTGTATGTGTGGGAATATATACACACATGTAGAAGCTTTTCTTTCTTAAGAAACATAATAGTAAAACTTTTCAGGCATATTTTACTGGTACTTTCTTGTCATAGGACTAGAATAAGTGTGTTTATATGTGTGTGTGACTTAAGTGCAGACTCTAGCTATTATTAGTATTAACTAGATTACATCTAATTTAGGAATAACAGTTTAAAATTTATAATTGCTATCAATTTTATATTCAAGCCAGCTTACATTAATTAACATGTAAATTAATACCTCTGTAAGCCCAACTAATGGAAAAAATTCTATTCTACTTATTCTCCTGGAAATTTAACATTGGCCAACTTGGCAAATGTTAACATCCACCAAAGATATAACTTTGTACAGGAGATAACAGTGCTCTCGTTATCTTTTTAGACACATTTACTATTAGGGATAGATAAAATGTATTTTCTGGCCATGGTGGACTTAGGTGAAATGCTTATCATGTGAATAATGTCCTAGTTATCTCCAAACTAATCCTCGAATTTGGATCATGTGGAGCTTGTAACAAACATTTTACTGGTATTATAAAAGACATTCCAGAGCTCTAAGGGATTCAATCAGAAAACCTGAATTCATTAAAGTAACTTGAATAGTGTGGGAATTGGACATCATTAATGTCAAACAAACCTCATTACCATTCTTAATAGTCTTTCAGTGAGTTCAGGCTTATTTGCCTAAGCTAAGTCAGAACCTATCTCCTTGTAGAGAAGCATGAGAAGGGCAGCAGCATAAATGAAAGAAATCTCAGCTTCAGGGGATCCTATATTTTAGAGAAAGAGGGAAGTGATTTTCTCTCATTTCACTCTGTGCTTACTTTCTGACTTTCTGTGACTGACATTTCTTGCTCCATTTCTCACGAACAATTTTCCCGGGGACATGGGGGCCGTGTTAACTTGGCAGAAATCTAGTGCAAAGGGAAGAAGTGAAGAAAATTGTGGCTCACAAAGAAAACCTGCAGCAGCCTCCAGAGGATGCATGTGCAACAGAAGAACCCAGGAAAGCTCCTGACATCCAGAAGGATGACCTGGCTAAGCGGAAGATTCAGAGTAGTAACGTCTCCTCACACAGGGAGGCGATGAGTTTTGTGAAGATTTCAAGCATAACAGAAGCAGACTTGGAGACATGGGATAGATTAAAAGTGTCAGGAAAAACAAGGTGTGTTACGTTTCCCTCTGCAACTCCCTCTTGGTGATAATTATTTAATTTTGAGGGAATAAAAAAAAAAAAACGGGGAAAGGCTTAAACTTGTATTATATGTTTAATAACCTGAAAAATTCAAGTTTAAGGCAAATTTAAGGCGAAACAATGTGTTCTTGGTAATTTGAAGTGTAGGAAAGCTACATACATGCTCAGAATCTTGTTTGGTTCTCCATCAGGGGTCCTTGTTCTTTCTGCCTTATTAGGATTTGTGTTCTAATCATTCTGTTGTTTCTTTTTACTCAATTTGTTTGGGGTATGTTTTTGATATTGAGTATCAACTTTGAAAAACAATAGATAACTACATAACTATATAGATGACTCCATAATTATATAGTTTTTATATAAAGCTATAACTATCAGTATATAATACATATACATACATATATGGATATATAACTATGAATAACTATTCATAGCTGTTTGGAAAGATAGGAAAAACAATAAACACTTGAATAAGTAGGAAGAAGTGTTTTCCTTAAAATATAAAAAATATATTTTATGGCAGTGATTTTTTTAACCTTAAGCTTTTGCTCCTATTCTAAACTTTCCTTTGGAATTTATTTCCAACTTTAATCAGTGATGAAGATCCAGAGCACAACTGTAACCCAACCCCCTCACCTGAAATCCAAGCAGAAACTGCAATTCGGGATGACTTTGCAAGCCGCAAAGCCAGGGCCTACCAAAAAACTTCCAGCCCCAAGCAAAAGTTTGTGCACTTTGGACCAGTGACAGAGATAGATCAGCAGAAATGGAGGAAACTTAGTATTGGCAAGGTTGACCCCAAAGAGGAAGTGGAAGAGATTCATAGAGATGATAAGATGCCTGTTGGTCGTGTGGCCCCTGATCCTGCGGCTCCTCACAGCTTAGAGGATGACAGATTCCCTCATCTACAGAATGATTCCAGGTATTCTGGACTGTGCATGTGAAATAGGATTGGCAATCTCATCTATTAACTTTGTAGGGAGTGGAGGAATCCAATTTTGAAAAATTAGCAGATTATGGAATATTGCAAAAGAAAAGTTACAATATCACACCCAATGGAAGTATTTGTGGAAGTTTCGATTTCAATATCACATCTTGATATCCTAGTCAATAAAATTACCAGTTTCACACTAAGCATTTCTTTTGGCCAAGAATTTTGGCAAGAGTTCTTTATTTTTTTTTTCTTTTGATCCCTGATCTTGGTTTTAATTCATTGAACTTTCTACATAATCTCTTTTCATTTTTTTTTTCCTTTTGGAGGATTGATGATGAAATAAAGTAGCTAGTCTTCCTCAATCAGTAAAACCTCTTAGAGGAAAAATGCAGATGTTGTCAGCGATTCAAAGTTCAAATTCTGGGCCTCCAATCCTTACCTCATATCCAAAAAGAAAAATAAAAAAGTTCAATTTTATTGTCTTAGATTGGAAAGCAAATAGATCTCCACTGGAGGTGGGAATCTTCTTAGAAGCATCTTGCAGCTTACATGTTTGCATGAATGGCCATGGTTTTGACAGCAACCTGATATAGGATGATATAGTTTGCCACAGGCCTTGGAATCACATATTTTGGTTCTTAAGTCTGCTAGCAAGGATCTCGGTTGTGCTTTCACTGGACTCTTTCTGGAGGAAAGGACTATTATGGAGATAATCCCTCTTGCAGAAAGGAAGGTTTAGTGGAAACTCTAGTTAACCCAAACAATCCACCAAGCAATAGGAACAGAATGAAAATGTTCATTGACTTCAAGAAGGCTTCTTTTGCACTTGAATTCATAGTGTAAAGACAGAAGGAGAGTGGAAATTCTGCAGGTTTTCATGCTTCCCCTCATTTCCTTTGAAGGCTAGTTGCATACACATAGCTTGGGTTTATTTATTTATTTATTGGAGTTTAAGGATCCCCATTGATAGGTAAGGGTGTAGAGATCACAGAGACCTATTCAGCCTCATAATTATAACACCAAGATTCCTATTACTTAAGCATTAATATGGCATCTGTGTTTTATTTGTATGTCCTATCTAAGTCCCCCTGCTAATCTTTATATACTTACATCTAAACTTATTCTTTATGTCATCACTACTAGAAACACTTCTAGCAAATTTCTGGGTACTAATCAGCAGTAATTTACAGACCTAGAAATGAGAAAATGATCCTTCTCCATTTGTTAATCGGCTCCCTTCAGCCTTCCTGCTGCTCCCACATTTTCCAAATTTCCCCCCCTCCTTTCTTCCTTTGCACCATCAATACTTTACTGCCAGCAAACCAGCAGATTCCAGCTTAGATGAATATTGCAAAGAGAGCCCTGCCTCTGCAGCCCTGGGTGAGGTTCAGGAGCAGAAGGACCGTCTGGGAAACAGCGAAGAAGGTGAGATGTGAGATGTGGAGCCAGCTTTCAAGGAAGATTAACCCTTAGCAGCGGGGCGGGTGCTTCCAGGATGCATGTTGCCTCAGTAACAAAGCTGTGCTCTCTGGCTTCAGCCACATGCAACCAGCTGCCACTGTATGACCAAAAAGAGGATATTCTTACCAGAGGAGATTTCGAGACAGAGCGGAAGAATGGAAGATGTGGGAGCCAACGACAACTGTGAGCAGCTTGCCTGCATTTCGTATTGGGCTGTTTCATGCTGTATGGCCATTCTTTCCAGCTTGAGAGATTTGTGCTACGATTAATTATTTAACCCGGAGTAGAGTTAGAGGAATTTATCCATATGGATCACAATTCTGCTTCTGGATTTCCTGTGACAATAAGGATGGATAGAGGCTTCAGGATTTGGACAGTTTTGTTTGTTTCTCATATTTGCATGTGTTGGTTTTGTGTGTGGTGAATCTTTATTCTTAAAAAGACTTTTTATCCCTGGGATTATGAAAACCTTCATTGGAAATGAGCCGCCATGTAAGTACCAGTTACACTAACTAGTGCCTTGCCAAAAGCGTAATGAAAGTTTGTGCTGTTAAAATAGTAGTTCCTTAGTCATCTGTCGTACGTGCTTCTGACGCTGCTGTGGACATTAGCTCTGGTCTTGCTCCTGGGGAGCAGTGCTTCTGAAAATAGCCTTGGCAATAACCCACCCGAGTGACTAGCCCACTCAATGTTCTCCTAGAGCAAACTCTGTTGCCCCCATGAATGGGGCAGGAAAGAGTCTTGGGAAGACGATAACTCATGACGTCCCGCTTGGCAGTGGAGCCCGGGGGCAAAGGAAAATGCCTGACCCTCAGAAAGATGACATGATGGCTAGAAGAACGGGAGCGTTCCTTAAGCACGCTGTATCCAAGTCGAACCAGTTCCTCCCAGTGCCATTTGCAAAGCAACAGGACGGGGAGGAATCTCCCAAAGGACTTCCAAAGAAAGTGGAGAGGTCAGAAGCTTGTGCTGTGCCATTGCCATTGTGTTCCCAAGATGGATTGCTTGATAAATGCTTGTTGAGTTGGATTTCTTAGTAGCTCCGTTGTTGCTCATTATTGAAAGACCAGAATTGATTGGATCTGCTGGAGTTGAAGTAATAATTTCTAGTGTTAAGATGTCCAAAAAGTAGCTAAGGTCCTTATACCATTCTATCTAAACTTTTAATAGTTATTTTTTTATTTTTTTAAATTTCACTTATTTTTATTCTCTGACTTCATTCCTATTTATTTTCCTTTTTTTTTTTTTGAATTTTCAATAGAATGGGATCACTAACTACTAACTGGAAAAATTGAATTTGAATGTATCATACATTGTCTTACATTAGGAGCTTCCAACTTCCAGCGGGTAAAGGAGGTGAGCTCTGAGATGGATGCCCCAAGAGGCAAATCAGCCTATTTGTATTGATTATTCTCTTTCAAACAATATTATTAAGTGCTTACTATCTATGAGAATCCATGATGATTTGATTTTGGGTACAGGAGAATGAATGAAAAAAGATCCTTTCCCAGAGGTGCATGTTTTGCTTGAAATTGTGATCAACCAGACTCTATATTGATTGCCAATCTAAGTGAAAGTAATCAGTTAACCATCTGTTTAACCTGGTCAGCACAGGGAAGAAGCACTCATTCTGCCTAATCATATGTTAGAACAATATTGGTTTGATAAATTGAAAGCACTGGCCAGGAAGATGGAATTTTTGGAGGGAAAGGACTCTTTCCAAATGTTACCAGTTTCTATGCCAGATAATTCATCCCCAGTTCAACAATTCCTCCTGAATAATAATGGATTCATGCGCTCCCTTGTGTTATAAAATATAGGATAAAATTCATTTGGGGCTTTTTACTTTTTCAAAATACACATCTCATTTTACCCTATAAGCTTCTCACAAGAAAAGTAAATATTCCTATCTTTATTTTACAGAGGAGACATAGAGAATTTGTGAAACTAGGTCACACATGTAGTTGATAACAGACCTGGGCTTTTTACAATTCTTTTACATAAAGTAACTAAGACATAGCATGATCATTCATCCTTGATCCACTTGAAAACAAGTCCATGTAAAGTGAAATATTGAGAAAGTTCAATTTGATGAGGAAATGTGGAATTTCAGATTTCAGTTGAAAGTTCATAGCTCTATGAGTGAATTAGAAGGGAAATCCCAATTTTCTAAAAACAGCATATAAATCTAATAAATTTACGATAAGTAGAGATGATTTGATTTTGGGAACAGGAAGAGGAATGAAAAAAGATCCTCTCCCAGAAGTGCATGTTTTGCTTGAAATTGTGATTATATAGCATAATTCTAAGATTATACATTGTACTTGAGAGTTTTCTTATCAGGGATGCTTTAACTTCTTGATTCAGAGCTTAAATATAGGTATCAAAAATAACGATTTTCAAAGACTTTGAAAGTGCTGAAATGTTATAGAAATGCAATATATGCCACATTTTAACTAGATTATGTTAAATTCACTTTCCTAAATATTAGTCTTCATTAAAATATTATAGAGTTTTTTCTTTTCATTTCCCATCAATGTTTCCTTTTCAGTTTCCTTTTGACATCACCCAATTATATAAAATTGAGTTCTTTGCTGATAATTTGCATTATTCTATTTTCTCTTCTTTTGAATGTATCCAGTAGGATCAGCAAGAAAGACCTTTGAAATCAAAGCACTAATTAACTTTCCTTCACCCTCAAGAGCAGCTCTGTGTTAAGTTGATGCCTTATTTTAGTCTAAAGCGTAAAATATTCTTTATTATTAGTTTGTTATATGTTATAGGGGAGTCATGAGGACAGAATGGCAAATCTAGACAGTTGTCAAGCCTTTGTAGGTCTTTACAGGGTGATTCTATTCATTTGAAATAAGGTAAATTCCCCAAACATTCATGATAAAATTTAAGTACAAAAAAAGATATACCAGGATGTAAATTATTTCAGGCTTATAGGTTATTTAGAATTCTTTGTTCTTATGCTCTTTATCATCATCATGGATAGTCAAGAAAACACTGTTTTGTATCTACTCTTCTTAATTTATTGTCAACTTAGATCCATTACAACTCCAGCAGGCCTGTGGATAAATCAAGTAAATGTCCAACCAGTCACTGGCTATCTTTCCTCCGAATACACAAGTGCTCATAGATTCTCATTGGAATGTTAAGCCTATTGTAATTTGATAATCATTTTGAAAATTGGGTTCTATTTGTCTGAATCTGAGAGAAACGGCAGTCTTATTTCCAAACTGATGAACGCTCGCTTACCAATTTGAAAACAACTAACTTAGCCAGCCTCCATCTTGCTTTGTCTCAATTCAATCTTGCTGTTTGTTGTATTTGTGTACTTGTCATCACCATGAATAATAGCCGTTGCAGGGGAAGGTATGTTGCCACAATTAAAACATTGTGTGTTTTTTTTGTGTGCTTCTTTGAGGAATTATGGGAAAGAAATCCATAGAAATTGCCTCTCTTTTTATGTATTATTTTAACACTAAAGGTCAGCCAGTGTTTTTAGTTTTTTTTCCTCAATTTAGTTTATTAGAAACCAAAGAAAGGGTATTTTCTATTGCCTAAAGAATTCCCTATCTATCTATATAAGGCAGAGATAGTATCTTGCTTAAATGTTGACTATTTTTATGGGCCTTTCCTAAGGAGAGATGTGCATTCATTCATTCATTTATTTACTTGATTTTGCTGAGACAGTTGGGGGTTAAATGACTTACCCAGGCTCACCCAGCTAAGAAGTGACCAGATGTGAACTCAGGTCCTCCTGGCTTCAGGGCTGGTCCTCTACCCACTGCGCCACCCAGCTGCCCTGAGAAATGTGTATTTAAAGGGAGTTCCTTTTAAAAATAAACGATACTGATGGATTCTGTTGGTTTTCTATACTGAGAAACCTTGTATTCTATGTTGTAGCAAGATGGAACTAATGTTTTTAAATTTGCATTTTCCTACTAAGGAAAATACTACAAAACATAATATTTCTATAAATTCAAATTATGAGAAAAATGCAAAATGACCGAAGAAACTTTCCTTTTCAGGTTGTAGGAAGTTAAAATCCACAGCTAACTTTATAAAGGAATTGGGGTTTCTGTCAGATGGCCGTTGACTGGTGCTCTGCTTTGTTTCCCATGTACTGCCAATGAGCTTTGATGTAATTTGTGTAAATGTATTAATACCCAAGGAAAAAGAGTCAATGACATCGCCCTTGTATGTTGGGAATCAGTTATAGTCCATTACTACAAACACAAAAGTATTAACAATTTTCTTATTGTGACTAATGACAATACACATTATTTTTAGTGTTGGCTTTTTCTGTATGTTCTAGGTTATACTTGACTTACTTTTTTTTTTTTTTTTTAATATTGAAAATCAACTGAACCCGTCTTTGGTGGTAATATGCAAGTTGTTTTCTTGATTCCTTTCTTGGGTTTTACTTGCTTTGTCCTGAATTTAGCACTTTAAAAAAAATCTAAAAAGTTTTTCTTCCATTTATATAGTTGATGAATATTGAAATTTGTATAATGACACATTTCTTTTCTAGTACATTCAGCAAAAAAAAAAAAGGTTTGGAGCTCATGTTATTGCAATGTTAACTTTGCATGCTGTCAGCTATCTAATTTTTTATTTGGTCTTATAGATACGGTCCCAGAACTGCTGTGTCTGATGACGCAGAGTAAGTTATCTCAAATTCATAGGATTATTTTAATGAAATAGTCTAAACTGCATGTTTTGTTACTTACCACTAATTAAAATGCAAGGGATGCAACAACAAACTTGAATGGCTTTCTTCCACGTGCTGCTGCTTCGGGGAAGGAACGCACTTGAAGTTGCAATGGAGACCATGTGTTCGCTTACAGCAGAAATGAATTAGAAAGTAACTTCCGCATGAATACTAATCTACGTGGCTGAAGCTTCAAACTTAATGTTCACTCATCGTCAGAGTGGCGGGTGCTATTGTTAGTGCTTTTTATGCCCACTAAATTGTGCAGTCCTGAACCCCCACACACACCAAAATATTAGAAGTCTTGTATTTCATTCTTGCGTAAATTGAATCTTATAATAACAATAATATAGTAACTCCTTTGGCCACAAGTTTAAGCTAAGAAAATAAATCCTCAACCACAAATTATAGACCCGGAACCCAAATCCTTACTATGTTGGGCAAAACATTTACATGTTACTATTGAGCTTGTAGGCCCAAAACTTTGAGGTTTTGTTAGAGTTCAGTGGTTTAAAGTAGGGGATAGAGAGGCTTGGAAGGGTAAATTAAGACTTTCCCAGGAAATATGATTGCTAGTTAACAAGTCCTTTTCAGGGGTTAGAAATTCACATTCCAACCAAATCTGAAAATAATTAGTATCTGTTCTCTTTTTTTGTTTTTAAATATTAGGTTTCCTCATGTCTTAGTTCATTATTAAATTTGCCATTATAAAAACAGGGGAAAAGTCTCAAATTTGAAAACATGCCCAGATTTGAATCTTTCTATATCGTTATATGGCCATACTTGCTCAATTGTTACTAGGTTGAGAGTTGTCTTCCTTATCCCTTAATAATATTATATTACCTTTCACCTCCAAAAATGGATTAGCTCTGATTAAAAAACTTTTGATCTTTCTGCCTAGAACTGAATCACCTAGATTTTTGTAGTGTTAGGTGATAGGGGTCCTCTGATAAATTTTTTATATTGTGCTGACTTGGGGCTCTTTTGAACCATCCAATTAACCAGACACTTCCAGTCTTCTTCTCTTCCAGCCTGAAGGGGCAGCTAGGTGGTGCAGTGGATAGAGCACCAGCCCTGAATTCAGGAGGACCAGAGTTCAAATCTGGTCTCCGACACTTAACACTTCCTAGCTGTGTGACCCTGGGCAAATCACTTAACCCCAGCCTGAGCTCTGGTTATATGTGCACATAGTAGGAACTCAGCAAATGTTTGCTGAATGGAAATTCCATTAAATACGAGCAGAAAATACAAAAGGTAGCACTTTTAAAAGGGTAGAAGTAAAATTAAATCTTTCCAAATGGACACTTCTGTTAATTTTTTTTTCTGGTAAAAGATGCCAGCTGGTTTAGAACTGCAGTTGGTGCTTTTTGAAGGAATGTAAGCCTTGTCTGAGCCAAGCACCAATTGCTTTTCAATCTGCCATTCTTGGTTCATATTTCAGTATTTCGAAAATTCACATTAAGGAACAGAGCTACTGAATCAACTGGCCATACTCACTGAAATAGTTTAGAAAATTTAGCGGTGGCTCCTTATGTTGAAGTAAAATGAAATTATTAAGATGTTTGGTCAAAATAAGTCTTTTTCCTTTTTTTAATCTTCCTGAAACGGGTGGAGGAAGAAATTGATAGGCAAAATTCAATGCTTGGGTTTGAGTTTTCAGAACCATTTTGATACTTTCAAAACACAATTTAATAAGCACATCTAGTTTTCCTGAAATACATTTAATAGATTTAAACAAGAGGAGGTAGTACTCTCTCAAATTAGAAAGGCTTCAGAATGTGGAGCTGAAACTTTGATAGAACAGCTCATCCATAGAAAATGTTAGTTCATGAGTCAAAGAAGAAAAAAAGGATGGAAAAAGAAACAAACAAAAAAACCCTTTGATTTCTAAATTACAAAACCTAGGCTGACCAAACAAAATAAGTAAGAGTTACTGATTATGATTGGCTTCTTCCTCAGCTTACAGTATATAGAAATGTTGAACAAGAGGGCTGACTTTCCTTCCTGAAATACCATTTTGACACTCATCTGATTTCAGACTCTCTCAAAAAAAATTTTTTTCATGTTACTGATTTAAAATGGAATCAGTAAATGACACAGTCTTGAAATCTAGCCCAGGAACAATACCCAGAAAGACTTTTAAGGACGGTCCGTGTGGTAAAAATCGGAATGCCACAAGGAAATTGAAGATATCTCACATAGACGCTTCCTTCTGCTTCTCCTTTTCCATCATTTTACATTGGCTTCACCCCCACAATCTCAGTCCCAGATATTCAAGGTTTAAATCTTACAAAAATCTCCTGGTTTCTTCATTTCTTACTCTGTGAATCAGACACAGAGTTCCCAGAATCTCTTTTAAAATCACCTCGTTTTTCCCCTAGAGAATCTTGAGTTTCTATATAATATAGTACTAGGGGAGACTCTTGGGTTCTACAGAAAAAGTTCACCTGTAATGACAATTTATAGTGATAGATTGAACTTTACTTGAGAAGAACAAAATCTATTTCCAGCATATCAGGGTGCTTCAGCCTGCTGGGCTCTACCATCTCCTTTTTCTAAAAATATACTTCTCCTTTCACAGATTGAATCTAGGCTCTGAACTGTAGCAACTCTTATAATTCGTGACTCAGCTTTTTTTCTGCTTATGATTACTAATTTCTTAACCTTTTTGGTTCCTTTTTTTTTTTTTTTTTTTTTTTTTTTTTTTTAAGTTTAACCAGAAAAGGAGTTCTCAATGCCCTTTATTACTTTGCCTTGATATAGTATTCACCCCATTTACTAGGGTCAACTAGTAAGCTATTATCTTTTTTGGAGGGTGGGGGAAAAAAGCTTGTTCCTCTTTTTATTTAACTCATTAGCTTTAGGACTTAACATTTGTCTGGTTTTTAGTTCAGTTGTCAGTCTGATTCTGAAAGTCCTATTCTAAATGTTCAATCCAAATCTAAAATAACATTTATAGATATAGATATAGTTTGATTTCGGGAATCCTTTTTAGGTACTCTGGCTATCTAGTATTAAAATCTGACTCAATCTGAAAGACTGACTTTTGGAAAATTTTAAATTAGAAATTAGAAAAGGGATCCTTTTTTCTTCCTTTAAATCGGCCATTCCACTAGTGAGTTAGAAGAAAGGTCATATTTCAGAGATGTAAACTCCTTCTGGGGCCTTGGTAAGGATTTCAGGATATCTTAAAATGACCTCAGAGTTGAACTGATTGGATTGAAGGTGGCAGTAAAATCTCTGATTAGAGGTAAGACCTGATGGGGATGGGAAGGGGGATGGGAAGGAGGAAAGGAATCGTATCCTTCCTTGCAGATATTGAATCATCAGATTTAATTTGAGATTGCTGAGAAGTTGTAGTCTTCTCTCCCTTTTTTTAGTAAATCTTGTAGCTACCTCCCAAAACTTTTACTAATAATTAAAAATAGATTAGAGATCAGTCACTCCATAGAAATTATAACTTCTCTTTTGTGATATGCCTGTTTATTTTTGTGACTACTGCTAAGTCCAACCTGTGATAATAAGACATTAAAATTGAAATATCTACCATGTTTGGGGAAATGACAAAATGAGCTACTTTTCTTTCCCTTTGGCAGGCAAACTCATTACCAGATCTGCTGTTTGTTCTCTGTTGTCAGGCATAATTTTTCCTGATGATTGGGGAAGAATTAAGCAATTAATAAGCCTTTATTAAGCACCTACCATGTTCCTGACGTTGTGCTAAGTGCTGGGACATTGTAGCAAGAAGAGAAATGTAACCCCCCGATACTGATGTAGGTTGAATCAAAGGAAATAAAGTTGGGCTTCCATCCATTTGATGCAAGAAGGAAATCTCTAGTTTCCAGGGTGGTACCCTCTCCTGGACCTTTGCCTTCATCCATGTCTCTGCTGCTGATTATTTGATTATAAATAGCAATCTTGGGGCATATCACTAATGCTGTCTGTCCTTGGCTATGAAATTTCCTCAGATAAAAATGCATGTCTATTTTTAAAAGTCAGCACCTGAGGTTAAATGCTGGTCTAGACAGGTAGTTAACTTCTGCTTCATGCTTGTCATTTGCATAAAATATCTTTGTTTTTCCTGGTACTGTGCCTCAACCATCCTTCAAAAGTTGGAAGGCCTGCCTTCATCTTTGGCTGCTGTTTTCATCCTGTTGTTTCTCTGTCCACTGTAACCAAGGACAGTGTAAACAACTGTGCTCTTGCACAAGGTTCGAACATCTTGGGCAAAGTATAGAGTGTGGTCACAGCGTGTTCGAATTTTATTTTTAATTATTTCTGCATCCTTATTTTCTTCAAAGAGTTAGTTCAGAGACAACTTGAAGGGGAAAAAAATAACATCCTTGGGGGAAACTTCAGAAATAGAAAGTGGATATTATTTTACAGTTTTTGTTCTTTTCCTCTATTTAAAAAAATACTTCAAATAGCTCAGTCACACTGGTATTAATTCAAAAAGGATTGGAGCAGGGTCTTTACACCCAGGAACATAATGTAATGATTTTCATTGCATGCGAATCTCAGGACTGACTTTGTACAGCTTTTTCCAGGGGTGTATCCTCAAATCCTGCCAGGATCTCCCTCCTCCATTCTCTGCTTTTCATTTTTAATACCTTGTAAGATTAAGGAAATATGAAGCTTCAAATAAACACCGATATTTCTTGATATTTTTTTAAAAGGAGTTTTCTTTGGTTTTTGCACTTTTGATAACTTAGTAAAGATGAATCAAGTTCATCTTTAAAGGCAAAGGCAATCAGGATTTGGGGAATACAGGAGGCTTGTAGTGCTGACATGCTTAGGTAGAGTACTCTGGGGCAGAGGTGTCAGACGGGTCCCGTAGCTCTCCCAAGAATCTCCAGCACCAGTGTCAGTCAATAGTGGGCATCTAGTAGGCTTCTCCTCTGTGTCCTAAACTTTTAGGACACAAAAAAGGCAAAAGGTAGTCCCCGCCCTCTGGAAAGGCAGGAGTTAATGTGCTAATTCATATTATGCTACTCCATCCCAGAATTCTTGGGAAGAAGGAGTATTGTCATCTTGAAAGTGCTATATAAAATGCAAATTCAGATTAAAGCAATGAAACTTGGAAATAGGATACCTCTAAACAGAAATTTTAGATTAAAATGGAATTCTTATGAAATTTTAATGTGTTGATGCATTCATTCAAAAGAAACCTACAAACCCATGAGTTCCTAAACCATACCCTCATGGATCCTCAAGTGAACTTTAAGGACACCCCCATTTCTTTGGGAGTTTGACACCACTGCTCCAGGGTACCCCATCGCTGCTATTGGTAGTTTCTGCTGCTTCTGAAGAGAAAAAAAACCTTTTCCTCTTGCCTTAAAGCATCCCTCTGTGGTGGAATCCTTCAGAAACCCAAGAAGGGGAGCTTGATTGCTTGCAGCTTATTGTTGCACTTTTTAATTTTTTGCTTTTAGGAGCATGAGTATGCTTGATATGCGGTGTGAAGAAGAAGCCGTACAGCCCCATAGCAGAGCTCGCCAGGAGCAGCTGCAATTCATCAACAGCCAGCTGAAGGAAGAGGACGACAAATGGCAAGATGTAAGGACAGCCGAGGCTGCTCTGAAATCCCCCCTGGCAGCCGGACCCAAGGGGACTCTCTGCCCTGGCAATTAGGAGATTGGTTGGGGAGAGTGGGTCTGGAAAACCCAATAGCTACATTTATGTGATGATCTTGTGATGCGTCAAGCCTTAGTTGGGCTGATCTGTAAAATGGACAACACATCACCACAATGTGATCACATCTTTATTCGGCCTTTATTCAGTGGTTTCCATGTGCTAGGCACTGTTCATATTTCATACTTACTAATAATATAATATTTGTCCTTCTATAACTATTAATATTCATGCCATCTACAGTATAGGGTGGTCATGAAGAAAGTTTGTTGTTAACCTTCAAGTGCTATAAAAATGCAAATTAAGAGTGAAATTATAAAGCTAGGACACAGGAAGTCATTGAAGTATTTGAACAAAAATGGCATGATGCTTTAAAAAAAAAATTTAATCTAGTATTAGAGGCAGCAACGTGTCACTGAGTTTGGAATCAGGAAGACCAGAATTCACTTCTCACCTGTGTGAGCCTGGGAAAAATCACTTACCCAGTTCTCTAAGTTTAACAAGCTTGAAGACTTATCTTCTAGGTCATTAATGGATTATAACCTGCTTAGAAAAAGTGCATGCTGAGAAAATCCCAAATCTTACACATTCATCTAGCATTAGTGGCCAGTATATACTGGAATAGGCAATCATAAAAGCTCCAAGTTAATTGAGAGTTAGGATAGTGCATGGTTCTTGATTGCCATAGCTCATTATAAAGCACCCAAAAGAAAGCAGCAGGTCAAATCTGTATCATGTTCTCTAATCAAATCCTATACTAAATCAGAAAACTAAAACTACTTATCAGTTCAGAACTCTGAACTTGAATTTGAACATATTTCTTCCTGAAATACATTCTCCCCTCTTGTGCTCTAAGTTATTTTGAGGGAAGAGAATATTTCTTGCTTTGGATTCTGGAAGATGCTCTTGATCTGACTATGCTAATGGAAGCCAATGATCCAAAGAACTTAGGGACTAAACTGGAAGTTATGATAGTGGAGGAAGCTGTGTTAACCTGGGATTAATTGGTGATGATCTCTTAATGGTAATATTGGAATTACCCCAGATACTTTGCTCTATAGAAGATGGAAATTGTATAGAAGAGATTTTAAAAACATAATCCTATTGTGATGGAAGTCCCTGAATGTCTCCCACACATGAATGGCCCCACTGTCCAATTGATTCCAGAGTTCTTTCTAGAGAAATAAAGACTGATGGTATTTCTGTAGGATAGCTGTAGTAATTCCTTCCTGTCCATGAGGGAATTAACCACTTTTGTGGTTCTGAACAACCCAGACCAAAAAGGAAATTGGAATGTCCTTATCTCCACTTTCTGGTTTCCTTTAAGCCTCTGCATTAGTCCTTCCTTTTGTAGGAGACCTTTCCCTTTGTAATTTCCTGCCACTTTACTTCTCTTGATTTCCTTCTGAAATAATCTTCCATTTCCCCACATAAATCTTACATATACATATGTGTTTGCATGGTGTCTCTCCCATTAGAATATGAGTTCTGAGAGCAGGGGCTGTACTTTTGCCCTTTGTTTGTTTGTTTATTAGTTTATTATTTATATATTTATGGCGATCTTGATGCTTTGCACAGTTTCTGGCAGATGGTAAGCACTCAAATGCTTGTCGACTTGACTGTCAAAAACATACCTTGCAAGCAAATTGGGGTGGTGAGTGGTGAAAAGCTTTTAAGGAGAAGGAAGGATGCATTCAATAATGGGAATGTCTGAAGGAGAAGATCACTTTGTTACTTTTCCTCCTTTCTAGGACCTGGCTCGTTGGAAAAGCCGTAGAAGAAGCGCATCTCAGGACCTAATCAAGAAAGAAGCTGAGAGGAAAAAAATGGAAAGATTATTGGCTGGAGGTGATGGAACAAGTGAAAGAAGGAAAAGCATTAAAACCTACAGAGAGATTGTTCAGGAAAAGTGGGTTCTTTAATTTTTTTAAATGTGCAATCTATTTTTAAAAACTCTTTCATTATTGTCCTACCTGTGTAATAACTTAATATTCTATTATAACCATCCATTTGAAACCAAAAATAAGTCTAAAAAGTAAAAGTTTTATCTTAGTGCTATAATTCTTATTCCACAAAATATAATGAATTAGGAAAAAAGTATAGTTCTTGAATTGTTCCTTCAGCGCATGACCATCTTTGCAAAGTGTTTCAATGGCATCTTTATTGTTGCTTTCCCTCCACCTGCATTTAGAGAAAGGCGGGAGAGAGAGCTCCACGAAGCTTACAAGAACGCTCGCTCCCGCGAGGAGGCTGAGGGGATCCTGCAGCAGTACATCGAAAGGTTTACCATTAGTGAGGCCGTCCTGGAGCGCTTGGAGATGCCAAAAATTCTGGAAAGAAGCCATTCAACAGAGCCAAACTCATCTTCCCTGAAAGACCCGAATCCCATGAAATACTTGCGGCAGCAGTCACTGCCTCCTCCCAAATTCACTGCCACTGTGGAAACCACCATCGCTCGCCCCAGTGAACTGGACCCCAGCATTGCAGCAGGCAGCGCATCTCCAAGCAAAACTCTCGTTCCCAAAGCAGTGCCTATGCTGACACCCAAGCCTTACCACCAGCCCAAAAGCACGCAGCAGGCTCTGAAAACCTTCAAGGTAGGGCTGCCTTCCCTGAGCGTGCCGTGAGACTGCGGACCCCTGAGAGGCGGAGTGGGGAAAAAGGCCATGCGCTTATTCCCTCTGCAAACAGAGCTAAAATATGCACTCCAAAGTGTGTGTCCCTCCAAAGATTTGGGTTTAATCATAATTAGGAAAGAGGTCTTACTCCTCTAATCCCTAGCTTCGTAAACGGGATTCAATAAATATTGGATTTACATATATACACACACACACATATATCATACACATATATACATACATATTATATATGTACATAAATATATATACATAATATGTATATATACATACACATATCTCTATATGTATATTTTATATCATGTATAAATGCATATATGCATCTGTAACCATATACATCTATAAACACATGTGCATGTGTGCATATGTACATACACAGACTGCCTATATGAATACATGTGTGCATGTACCATATAAACACCTATATACATGCTCGTGTGTGAGCATGCATACATATGCTCATATATGCACACATAAACTGTGTGTTTATATATGTATATATTTAAGATGCCTCTATACTCAGTTGTATAAAAATTTCTCAGCCAGAAAAGAGTGGCAAGTAGGAAAAAGTTAAAAAGCCCTGATCTAAACCACAATAGCAAAGATTTCAATTCATGTACTCCAATTTGAGATCAACTCCTATATATTCCATATGTTCTCTGAGATGGGAGAAAGTCATGGATGTCAAATGTGAGGGATTCACAGCCCCTCAATGTGGCTCCAGCTCTCTTCCCGGATGAGGGAACGTGATGTATATTGGAATCAAAAAGACCCCTCTGTCATTTAGTAGGTATGCAGCAAAGGCAATTGGGATTAAGTGACTTGCCCAGGGTCACACAGCTAGGAAATATTAAGTGTCTGAGACCAGATTTGAACTCGGGTCCTCCTGACTTCAGGGCTGGTGCTCTATCCACTGCGCCACTAGCTGCCCCATCACTTAATTTTTAAAATTCCATTTCCTCATCCATAAAATGGGAATAATAATAGCTGCAAAGTTGTTACATGGATTAATAATAGTGATTGGTACCATTTCTATGGCAATTTGATGTTTACAAAACTCTTTCCATGTGTAATATTGTTTAATGCTCCCAACAATCCTGGGAATTAGGTGCAGTTATTACTCCCAGTTTTATAAATGAGGAAACTTGAGCTGAAGGGGTTATTTTCTGAGCAGTTTTTTTGATGTTCTTCTTACGTCCATTTTCAGCATCCTACTCTGCATTACCTAGCTGCTTTTGTGAGATATGGAATATTTTAAGCATATGACAATTTTTAAAGTATTATATTAATATAAATTTATTATTTGAAAGGAGATAGAAAAACTCTCCAAAAATATAATGTAAGAAGTCAATATAAATTGTAAAAGAGTAAATGCATCCTTTAAGAGGGAGGTGCCTGAGATCAAATAATCAACATGTCTTGGTTATGGTGAGTTCAAAAGAGAACAAATCAGAAGGGTACATGGCTACCTCAGGTGGTTTTTAGTGCCTGCCTGTCCCTTTTCTCTGAAAAGAAGGATGGCAATATAAGCTATAAGCTCAACTGATTATGGACAGAGAAATGTAAATTGGATCCAGAACCAAGAAACTTGTGAAAACTGAAGCATCCTGCCCACATCCTCCAACTCTGCTCTTTATTCTTGGAGAGAAAGGGTAGGGATCATATCACAAGGGAGCATTCATCCTTTGTCTCCAATCCTTTTCATGGCAAAGAAAAATCAGCTTCTATTATCACTCCAAGCCACATGAGGTTATAATAGCTGCACAGAAGACAGAGCTGGAATTCAGTACTAGGAGATTCAAACTATGAGTGCAAAGACATTGTTTACTTAAATTAATTGGTTAGCACAAAGTAGTTTATCTTCCTCATTTAATTTAAAAGTATACAAGCCTAAACTTTCTGACCTTTGCTGAAAGAAAGAGAAAGAGACACAGAGAGACAGAGACAGAGCTTTAGTTTCATTACAAAAACATCTTCCTTTTGTCTTCAAGTAATTTGTGTCTGAGGCCATCAGGGTTAAATTTGTTTTATTTTTCAAGTCATATTTTTATAGCTTGTGTTGAAAGGACAAGTGAAAATTTCCCTGACCTTGGACTTGCTGAGGAAGGCTGAAATAAAATGGAGAAGCAGCTCCTGAATGGTTTCTGTGGGTGGGAGCAGCCTGGACTCACCAAGAGCTTTGTTTTACATAGGGCTCTTATGGTCAAGATTAGCTTATAGTTGGATTACCTGCTTAACCCTAACAAGCAAGCTGGTCATGAAAATGATATTATATTGGGTTGACACAGAGCAAGAGAAGGAAATGAGTTGTTTAATTCTGCATCTGAGTGGATAACCTGAATGTCTGCTTTTCCCTCTTTAGTGTAAATAGTGTAATTTTAAACAGGAATATTTGAATGGATGACTTGTATCCCAATTTTGTGACATCCTTCCCCAAGCCCCTTCTGTCTTTACTTTTTTTTCCCAGTATTCTCTCTGTTTGCTCCATAGGAATAACCAACAGTAATGTTTAATAGGATCACTGGCCCCCTTTTTTTTTTTGTACAGCATTGGCTCTCATCATCAAAATTCATCTAAACAAATTGATTGTAGAAATGGGAGTAATGGGAACTTGGAATTTGAGAAGCAGCTGAAAGCTTTTGATTATATAGGGGTAGCTCTTATCAGTTCTCACTTCCTTCACTTAATGAATTATCCCAGGGTAGAACCAGGTTTTCTTGAAATGCATGGAAGAGACTGAACTGAGATAGAGGAAGAAAAGTCACCTGCTCCTGGGCAAGAATTGGTTGTGTTCTGTGCATTGTGCGTCCCAAGCTCAGGTTTTCCCTCCCATCATTTCAGTAAAACCTGAGGAACAACATGGGGCAGCCTTTTAAGGAAGGGGTGAGTTAGAGGTACTTCATTGGCTGGCACCATGCTTCCTGGAACACCAGAGACTTTTTTGGGTCTTCCCATCATTGTCCCAACAACTCATGATGAGGTTCCCTGGAGAAATCCTTATTGCAGAAAAGAAGTTTTTATGGCTAAAGAGAAGATATTTTCTATCTAGAGCAGCAGACACCAAATAATAACAGGGAAGAAGTCATGTAGATATGGACAATTATTGACATATTTAGGCAACTTCCCTCAAATAATAATCATCGGGTGGTGCAGTGGATAGAGCACCAGCCCTGAATTCAGGAGGACCTGAGTTCAAATCTGGTCTCAGACACATGACACTTCCTAGCTGTGTGACCCTGGGCAAGTCACTTAACCCCAGCCTCAGGAAAAAAAAAATCATCATCATCATCATCATCATCATCATCATCATCATCATTATCACCACTCTTAAGAGTGTGGAATAGTGAATAGAGTATTAGCTTTGGAATTAGGCAAATTGAAGATCAGAACAGGCCTTAATACTAGGCAGGGTGGCCACTTAATGTTTGTCATCCCGCCTAGTAACTAAAGGTCTGTTCTGATCTTCTGTAGAGAGGTAATAAGAAGTAACTGGACAACAGGAAGAAAAGTAAAGTAAAGAAGAATTTTAAGAAGCCTATGGAGATGATTGATTACCTTTTAACTGCTATTCAAAGGCTTTTTGTAAAGATTTAAAACTTGTAATTTGGACGTCCTAGTTTCTCAGACATTCCCAAACTTTCAAGTACCCCTTTCTATTTGATGCTCATGTATTATTGATACTGAGCTAGATCCATGGTTCCCAAGCTGCACTGCCAAACAAATTCATGGGGATTCAAGGGTTCTGTGGAATATTTACCTAATTTTTTAGGTAACTTTTTGGGAAATTTACCTGGTTATTTAATAAAAACAAAGATTAGAACTTAAGGAAATATCAGGACTTAACCTAACTTCATAAACATAGCTAGTAGATGTTTCTTTTGATTTGGTGGATTTGTGTGGAAATTACTGAAACACTAAGGACTGCAAGAACTGAGGAAGTTTGGAAGTTTCTGGGCTTGATCACTGGACCAAATCTGAAAAAGATGAAGTTCAATAGGAATAAATATTACACGCAAGTTTAATTTCACAAGCATAAGATTGAAACCTGTGGCTAGACACATTTGTTCTGAAAAGAAGGTGGGGTGGTTAGAAGGCTTCAGGTTCAAGATGAGTGTGAGCAACAAATACTCTTGGGCAACATTAAGAGGTAGTTAGGTAGTCTAGTGGATAGACCCTGGTCTTGGAATCAGAAGACCTATCTTCCTGAGGTCAGATTCAGCCTCAGACACTTTCCAGCTATCACCCTCAATAAGTCACTTAACTGTCCCAGTTTCCTCATCTATAAAATGAGTTGGGAGAAGGAAATGGCAAAATACTCCAGTATCTTTGCCAAGAAGATTCCCAAATGGGGTCACAAAGAGTTGGCTACAACTGAACAATGATAATTGAGTCCAGGAATAAGCAGATTATAGACCCACTGTAGTCTACCCTTCTCAGGCCAGATCTGGAGTTCAGTTCTGGGTGCCATATTTTAGGACAAATTGGAGAACATCCAGAGGAGCCAGGCTGGGAGAGGGTCTCAAGATCATGGGCTTAGTTAAGAATAAACAGGGGAAGAAATAGTCTGGTTCTACTTGGTCCTAATGATCAGAATAAGAAAGAATTGGACGTTTCAGTGGTTGGATCTTAAAACAATATCAGTTTAGGCTTGATATTTGGAAAAATATCTAATAACTAGTGCTTTTCTTCCATGAAATTCTGCCTTGAGAAAGAGAGCGTTTCTGTTTCCTGGAAGCCTTCAAACAAAGCCTAAATAACTGTCAGCTATGCTGTAATGAGGATTTCCTGTTTGGGTCTTAGTTGGACCAGATGAGTTCTAAGGTTCCGAGTTTGATTCCATAATTCGATGGGTTTTTCGATATTTGAATGTTTTGCGTCGCCATATTCTTTGGTTATTAGGTTTTATTTTGGTTTTTGTCTGCTTTCCTTTTTACAGGTAGATGAAAAAGTCAGCGTGAATGGAGAAACTTTTAATGGCGTAGAAGAAGAAAAAGAAAGAGAGTGTACAACAGCAACATTTTCCCCCTCGTTAACTAGATCACAGAGATTTGAAGGTGTGGCCAGAGTGGATGATTCCCCAGTGGAACTGAAGCAGGACACTAGTAGCATTGAGATCAGTATAAAGAAGACAAACTCCCTCAACAGAGAATTGACAGTAAGGAAAAGCTAACATTTATTATTATGCGTAAGATCTCTCTGTTTTTAAGTCAGCCACTAAAAAGGAGAATTCTGTAGAAATTGATTTCAATTTTTTTTTTATGATTTAAGTTAAAAGACCATATAATATAGTTTATGGATGACTTAATGGTGTATTTAAATGGTGTCCTTGCTTGACCTAATTACGTGGTCTCACTTTTGCTTCTCATTTACATTGCTGAGGTCTCCAAAATTGGTTTAAAAAAAAAAAAAAGAGGTATGAACTAAAAAAAATTTTGTTTACTCCTGTTTTTATTTATATGTGTCTATACATGCATGTATATGTGTGCACATGCATACACTTACATGTGCATATAGGTGTACAGATCCATTTGTGCATGCACATGCATTGTGTTATGTGTACATATGCACATAACCTTGAGGAAGTTGCAATAATTTGATTTTTAATATATGCCAGTAGCCAAGTGGTATATCAAACCTGTAGATGTATAACCAAAAAAAAAAAAAAAGCAAAGAAAGGAAAAAAAAAAAAAAGGTATTCTCACTTGGAAAAAAATTAATTGGAAAGAAGGAGGTCAGTGAAAAATCTTCAATGTAAACAGAGCTGATATAATATTAACCCACTGATCCAACTTCAAAAAGAAATGACCAGATTAGAGTATTTCAGTGTTCTGTTGCTATATAAATTTTCTCTGTGGAAAACATCTAATATGTAATCATAATGTGTGACCCCTTAAAATTATTTAGAGCAGAAGGTAATATCTTCATAAATAAGAGAAGCTTATATTACTGATGGCAAACCTTTGAAAGGCAAAAATGTGACTAAAATCCAGAATTCATTAAAAACAGCAAGAAAAGAATTCCAGAGAAGGGGCTGAGAGTTTGCTCCTTTGAAGTGGGAAAAGTTATTATAAATATATAGGGAGTTTTGAAATTGAACAGCTCTCCCACTCACTAGAGAGGAGTTTTTCTTTGTTTTACTGAACAAAACGTTGACTTTGCAGATAGAATACATCTTTGAAAAGGATAAATTTGACCTTTTTTCCAACGCACTTATCCCAAAAACATCAGTGGAAATTTTGCAGTTTAAGTTTACTGTCTTTAGATTTTTAGAATGAGTCTCTTAGGAGTGTGATGGTAGCAACTTTTTCATTCTTTTCTCCAACAGCTGCTGCTTTGTTTTTTAAAATCAGCATATTGGAAATATGAATTCTGACTCCTAAATTACAAGTTTGAAAGCTAGGTCACTATTTGTGTAACACGAATGTAACACATTTCCTATTCCTAAATAGGAATAATTTGCTATTATTAGTGAATTTGACTTTTCAAGAGTAAAACCAGGCTTTTTATCCCTTCCCTGAGGTAGTTAGGGAGACTGTAAGTCTACCCTGCCCCATCCAAGCCCTGTGGAGACAGAGAAGCAGACTCATGGCCTAAAATAATTTCCTCACCATGGCAACTCTTTGCCTTGTCTCCAGCAAGACAGCTTTATCATCAAGGCAGGTGTCAATCCTTCCAGTGTGGCAGTTGGTTTTATTGGCTGCTCACCTGAAGGGGTTTATAAATTATCTTTATTACATGGCACACCACCTGAAGTTTAGAGTTTCTTTGCTAGAATAAACACCAGCTGGTGCTCATTAAATTCACTGCCCAAAGATCAGGCATTTTTCTTTGTACTCATTCTAAATATTTCTTTCCATTGTCTCATTGTCTTTTTGCTCCAATTATTTCTGATGAATGGATGAAATACCTTGCTCTATCTGTACCAGACAGCCCGATGAATTACAGTGTTTCTCCCGTACCATACTGTGAATTACCTCAAACCTGGCTGCTTCTGATTTAGGATACAGAGCTGATTTCATCATGGGAATATCTCTTCAGGTTTTTTGTTTGCTTGTTAGCTCTCCAACCATTTTGGTGTTTGAGTTTGCACCATCCATTCTTGTCTTATCTAGGCAGAAAACTCTGTCCCTGTCTATGATCTGGCTTGTGATATTTATCCCTTGTGACAGTAATACATTCTTGACAGGGCAGAATTTAAAGTAGGGAATAAAAGGACCCAGCCTTTAATCTGATTCGGATTAAACTACTGGTGCAGATTGCTTAGTGTTTGTATTTTTGGTTTTAAGCTGGATACAACCAGGAGTTAGGAAACCTGAGGTCAAATCTGACCTCAGACCCTTTCTAATTATGTGACTCCAAGCAAGTCACTTAACTGTGTTTGCCTCAGTTTCCTCATGTGTAAAACGAGCTTGAAAAGGAGGGCAAATGACTCCAGTATCTTTGTCAAGAAAGCCTCAAATGGGATTACACAGCATCACAACTGAAGCAACAAAAAGCTAAAGCCAATTGGAGTATGCTTTATTTGGCACTAATATGGTGAATCCCTGGAAACAAGGGGCTACCAGACTCCCTTGGTGAGAAGGGGAGGAAACCAGACCAAGTAAGAAAAAAAGAGTAAAGTAAAGCTACCGTGCTGCTTAAAAGTAAAGCTGGTTCTATGAGTGCCTGATGCTCTTGCAGTTGGGATGAGACATGGAGTTGATCTGTCTAACTATCCATCTATCTATCCATCCATCCATTCATCCATCCATCCATCCATCCATCCATCCATCCATTCATCCATCCATCCATCCATCCATCCATTCATCCATCCATTTATCTATCTATATGTATCCATCTATCCATTTCTACCCATCCATCCTTCTATCAATGTATTTATCTTTCTATCTTTCTATCTATATAACTTATCATCCATCCATCTATGTATCTATCCATCCACCCATCCATTTATCTATGTGTCTTTATCTAAACTATATGGGATAAAGCATTTAGATCCTATAATAGGAGGAATTTATTGGCTTTTAAAAATTAATATTAAAAAGCATTCTTAAAAACTATTCATATTCTAAGTAGCAAATTGCTAGTTGGTTGTACATTGTTAGTTTGGGGTTTTTTCCTTTTTTTTTTTTATAAAAAAAATAAGACAACTCAGAATTATTGTTCTCTCTGTAATCCCATCTAAAATATGGAAATATTTTGCCCACAAAACATTTATTGAGTCGTCTCAGACTCTTTGTGACCCAAGGGTTCATAGTATCCATGAGTTTTTCTTCTTTACTGGATTAAGGTAAATGAAGATTAAATGACTGCCTAAAGTCACAAAGTATCTGAAGCCAGATTTTAACTCAGTTCTTCCTGATTCCAGGCCTACAACTCTATTTACTAAGCCATCCAAAACCTTTTTAAAGTTGAATCTTAATTCTGTTTTGGTATAATGGGGTTTTGCTCCTTGGAATAGGATATTTTTTTGAACAGCAAAAATATTTTGTGTGTGTGTGTGTATATATATATATATATATATATATATATATATATATATATATATATATATATATATACAGAGAGAGAGAGAGAGAGAGAGAGAGAGAGAGAGAAATATATTATACACACACACACACACACATGGAATAAAGTTGATTGTGGTTTTCTTTTAACTATATGGTCCAAGTTATAGCCTAGCCTCCAGCTAGAGCTCTAAAACTGTAATAAGACCAAAGATTCTAGTTTTGTATCGAATCAAGAAATAACCTAGAGACATCCCTAGCCCAGATGGACCCTCAAGGAGTCTGGGAAATTCTGGAACAAACCCAGATATGGCACAGGGACTTGAACATGAGGAGAAACTCCTTGCCAAACTGTCTAGCCTTATTCTTACAACTGTACACTCTTGAGTTAAGCATCCCATTAATAGTGTATAACTTACCTCATTAGCTTTACCTAACCACATTTAGCTGGAATTTAGAAATCCAAAGAACATAGAATTAGAACAGAAGTTAGGTGTTATACCATAATGAAGTTTGGGTTTTCACTAAAATGTTTTAAAATTCAAGTTTTACTATTGACGTACTAAGTATTCTACTGGGGAAATTTTTAGCTCTAGCAAAAACATTATATTAAGGAAGTTTTTCCATAGCGAACTGACTTCGAATTTTCTTTCATTCTGTGTCGCTCCAAGGAAAACATTCTCTTGGCTGCGTTTCATTCTTGCAGCAATTACATTTCTATCACGGAGACAAAATTATTTTGTTCTGAGGACCAACAAAAAAAAGCTTATGTAGCAGAATAAGGTGACTAACAATGGAAGACCCAACTTCAGTGCCTCTGGGGGAATGAAATTAGCTCCAGGCTTATTTCTATTTTTGACCCATTTGTCCAGTTCTGTATGATTCTCAAAAGAATAGTGTTCTCTTCTTCAAATAGTGTCTTTCATCCTAAAATGCTTTTCCAAGGCATCCTACAGAGGAGTCATCTCACCCACCACCAAATTGTCATAATTCCTCAGGAGTGAACGACATCTGTACAAATGGCCTCCTTCATCAGTGGGCAGACAAGATTGTGAAGTCAGAAAGTGGCGAGTAACCTCAGCCAGATCACAAATTTCTCCACTTGGAAGCAACTTTGCAGCACATATATTCCAATTATCCTGGGCACAATTCATTTCAGTCCCCCTCTTTTTCATCTGAAATCCCTTCTTTCTTGATCTGTGAACCTACAACTCTGATCAGAGTCTCTGAACACATCTGTTTCACTGGGAACTCTCATACAGTTGTTAACTGTACCACTTTGGGGCAACTCCATTTGCTCAAAAAATGTGCCTTATATCGAGTGAAATTTGCCTCCATGTTTTTTCCCCCCTCAGGTCCCCTAATAGACATTTGTAAAAATCCAGTATGGAGCAGACAAGTTGGGATATTTCCCTAGTGTCTTATGGCACTGAGTTTCCTATGCTTCTTTCATAAACTACTGTGGAATATTGAATTAGTTTAATTTTTCCTGCTCTTTTTTCTTTTTTTCTATTCATTTTTTTCCTACCCCTTTGGTATGGAGGAGAAATAGTAATATTCCCATTCACAGACAAGTCCCAAATTAAATTGATAAGCATGACTTTAAATTAATATAGCTTGATCTACTAATGCTAAAAGATTATATATTGTGAGCCTCTCAGTTCAACTCCATTCACTTCAATAATTATTAAAAGGAAAACACCATGGCAAGCACAGCTGAGAGCAAATTGATTAAAATCTCAGGAACTGGTTGAATATTTACTAGGAAAATATACTCACAATAGAAGTGTCAAACATGAAAGTGGCCTGAACCTGAGGAAAATGTCATTGAGAAATTTTAACAAAATAAAATATAATAAAACATAAGTAATATTACATTTCAAAACTAAATCTATCTGCAGCCTTCAGGGTATCTTTATCATTAATCCCTTATATATGAATTAGTGAATACTTTTCTATTTTAACACTGACTTTAAATTATTCCATCAATAAGCACCAATAAGTTTTTATTAAATGCCCTCTACTGTTTTTGGTGCTATGGGAAATGGGAAAGAAAAAATAGACCAGACGGTCTTTGCCTTTAAATATAAGCTCGCTGCAATTGGGGGGAATGTTATGAAACAAGTTGTGTGGACAAATAGCTATCCAAAGACTTCTAGGACTAATAATCTAGCGTTTTTAAAGTGGGGAAAGTGATCAATCAATATGATATAAGAAATGATAAGATGTAACATGATTTAATAATTTAAATTTTGCAAAGTACTTTATAAGTATTACAGGATGGATGAGAGTAGAATGGTTGAGGTTCAATGATAGAAGGAAAAATTTAGACCATCCCTTTGATTGTACTTTAGTTGAGAGGAGGGGGCGTTGTTGTACACAACTGGGGGGTACATTTTCCTTATCTCCGAGGTACCTTGAGATCTTCAGCATTAACTGCAACCCATATGTACAATTTGGCAACTGTGTTAAACACTGAATATGTGACAAGTACTCTGTAAAGCCCTAGGAGCCCATACAAAGATAAGAAATATCTTGGGAGGGCAGAGGAGGAGGAATGGAACACACATAATTATAGAACAAATTAAGAGCTTAAGAGAGGACAAGGAGATATCCAAATGTGATTTCACTAATAAACTTCAGGAATGGAATGGACTCCTTCTGCCAAAGCAGACTGGCAACTCCTCTGTAACTTAGAGTCTTCTAGCATGTCTTGGGCTGAGAAATTGGGGTTTCCTCCTGGGTAACGTAGCCCAGAGCTGTAGGAAACAGGACTTTTTACCCAGATCTGTCATTTCTCCACAACACTATGCTGTCTCTCTAACTTAAGTTTTTATAGAACTTGGAGGTTCATCAAACACTTTCCCACAACGTCCCTCGAGGTCGGACAAATATTATTTCTCCCATTTTACAGATGAAGAGTCTGAAATTCCGGGAAGTGACTTCTCTC
This sequence comes from Sminthopsis crassicaudata, assembly GCF_048593235.1. Classification (NCBI taxonomy): domain Eukaryota; kingdom Metazoa; phylum Chordata; class Mammalia; order Dasyuromorphia; family Dasyuridae; genus Sminthopsis; species Sminthopsis crassicaudata. The sequence goes on from NC_133622.1 coordinate 31,615,559, forward strand.
TGAACAAAGAGCTAATGATGTCTGACTTGGGATCCAAATCTAGGGCTTCTGACTCCAAACCCAAACTCTGATTTATTATGAGTTTTTAGTTTTATTAGTAGTTTAGTCGTTTTATTAGTATTTAGTTTTTAGTATTTTGTAGTTTTGTTAGTATTTCGTTTTATGTTAGAATCTGAGCTGTAGATCCTAAAGGCATTCAAGATCTCAACATGACATCAAAAGTATGATAAGATATCAGACAGCTTGTTTGTGGGGTGAGAAAATATTCTCAGGAGTGGGAGACATACGAAACCATAAAAGCTGGCTGAAATTTAATGGTTATCAACAGAAAGCCAGCATCCCCCAATTTCATTTTATGGAACCATGAGATTAGAAAGAATTTTGAGATCACCTGGTCTGTCTGCCATTCTCCTTTGGCAAATGAAGAAACAGAGAGGGTATTGGTTTGTCACACAGCAAATGAACAGCAGCCATTAGAACAGTGTCCAGACTTCCTGACTCCCCGCTCATTGCTCTTCCCACT